>NC_061120.1:143614315-143715201 GCF_002878395.1 Capsicum annuum | reverse complement strand
ATTTTGAGACATTATCCATTATGTGTGATCGTGTGGGGTCTTATATGATGATATTGGCCTAATATTTAAATAATTGGTTGTTGTCTTTGATGGAAAATTGTCTAAATTGATAATTTTATGGTATCTAATATAGTATAACTTACTCTATTGGAATGTTGATTATGTTGGACCATGAATGACTGGTTTATTGAGTGGATTTTGGTTCACGTTGGAAATTCTCATTTGGTTGGTTGTAAGCATTGCAAATCTATATCACATTCATTCATGAAACATTGGTACCACTATGGAAATACTGGAAACACTAGTTTGTGACATCATATATAGACTCTCTACTGAGGGATGTGCCAAAGAAGAGTCATGGATATTGGTATTGGTTATTGAATTATATAAGGATTGACGAACCTCCCATGGGTCCTACCTGGGAGCATAGCTTGATAGGTGTATACGGAGGTTGTGCAACAATCTCATGCATTACATCATCATTCTCATTGCATCTTATACTTATATACCTGTTATTGTTATATGTTATGCTTGATTTGTGTCTTATGTCATATATGTGTTCATGAAACATTGGTACCACTGTGGAAATACTGGCCTTATGACATTGTTACAGACCCTCTATTGAGGGATAAGTCGAAGAGAAGACATGGATATTGATATTGGATATTGGATTGGATATAGGTTGACGAACTCCCCATGGGTCCTACCTGGGAGCAGATCTCGATAGGTGTATACACGGGGTGTGTGATGACCTTGTACTTCATATCACATCATCATCATATTCGTTGCATTCCATATGTATATACTGTGCTTATTTTATGTTGTATTATTATCTTGATGTGATGTCTATCTATGTGTATGTCTTCCATACTTGTATGTGTGATATCTGTATACTTGGACTTCCTTGTCTTATTTGCATATGGTATATGTGAATATTGTAGAACTGTTAGTGAAGATGGTGTGGTCAACTGTTTAGGAAATTTTCTAATTGTAGGTGATGTGTCCATAGTGTGTATTTTGTATGATTTATTTTCTACTTTGCTCAGTCTGCCTATGATGCCTACCGATTACAAGTGGACTATACTCATCCCTACTATACCTTTTTGATGCATATCCAGGTAAGAGTGTGCCACATAATAGCTGTTTCAGGTGGTATTTGGAGTCTGTCGACCTCATTTTATCTGAAATTAATTTTTTCATGTTATATTATACTTTTCTATAATGGCATTTTACCAATAATAATAATGACGTTTATTATAGAGGTACATTCTTTGTAAAATTACTTCTCTATGACGGCATATCCAATTATTAAGTACAAAATAAAATACCAAAATATTTATGGTAATCATCATTAATATCATGTGCAGAGTAATTTCAAGTACAAATATCTTATTTAAAGTAAAATACTTATATGTAAATATTGCATATCAGTTTTCATAGCTTTATGAGAAATAAGACTACAAATGTTTGTCTTTTTTATATTTGTGTTATTTTTAATTTTGCATACTCTTGTATAAAACAACTAGATAATATTTGAACGTCAAATTCTAGTATACATATATAACAACACCTCTTTATGGTAGTCATGAACTTTGGACAAACGTAGTCACAATAGAGACGCTTAATTGCACTCCCTCCATTTAAAATGAATTACCTATTTTAATTTGGCAAGAAGCTTAATATAATAAAGAAGATTTTTAAATCTTGTGGTCCTAAATTAAAGTTATGTCAATATACCAAAATGTCCTTTAATATTTTGGCCTTAAACATGTCACATAGAAAGTTGAAAATAAAGTATTGGCAAAAAAGAAAAAGGATCATTCTTTTATAAATGGACTAAAGAGAAAAGTAGGTCATTCTTTTTAAATGGAGGAACAATATTTTGTAAAATTAAAATATTTAAATTGGAACGAAAAAAATTATTATTTTTGGACCATAAATAGTAGTAAAGACTTTTTAAATGATCCTACAATATAGGATAATATTAGTACTTAAGATGCGTTCATAGTAAAACTAATGCAACTAGACGGTATTTTTCCCACTTTTTTCCTTTTTTGTACAACAACATACCTATTCCCACAAAAGAGAGTCTGAAAAAGGTAGAATGTACTTAATTTATATTTTTACCTCAAAGGTGAGGTAGAGAGTTTGTTCCTGATAGAACCTTGGCTACAGAAAGACTATTATAACAGGAGTACATAAAATATGAATTACAAAATAGTAAATAACTTGTTACATACATGGTATCGTGGAAAACCACTATCTTGAAAGAAATTTTGGATCGAATCCAGTGAAAATAGTTTTAGTTGATTGCTCCCTAAGTTTCCACAAATACTTTCAAGCACGTGCACACGAGGAAGAAATTTTGGAGTTGCACAAAAACAATTTCCCGAAAATTCATAAAGAATAAGATAATAACTTTTTGAAATAATGAGAGGTGAAAGAGTGCTAATGAAAGAGTATTTGATTTCTTTGTTTTTGTATGTTTATCTTACAAATGATACTCCTAAAATAGGTATGTCTTCATTTGTGGTTCATCCATAAAAAAAGTGAACGAAGACAAATAGAGTTAAAATACATAACATAACATTACTCTTAAACTGATGACAAAGTCATGAAGGTAAGTAACTTTGAAGACTTTTGAATGTCTTTTGATTCACAAAGTCAGAATCAAAAGAATTTGTCATTTGAATGAATGTCTAATGTTTATGAATAAGTAAATCTCTCATTCCACATATACTTATGAATTACGAGTATTACACAAGTTTATTATGGAGAGTTACAACATATGTTTATCATTTGCACTAATTAAGAAGGAACAACCTTTATTAATCATAGTCACATAATTATACTCTGTCAAAACTTGTACATTGGACCTAAAAAGGAGCAAAACCAATGTGAACATCATCAAAATTAAGAAATAAAAAGACATTCTTGTATATTTGAATAAGATAATCAAAATAGTCTCCATCGATTAATTTGGTTAAGAGATCAAAAGATAGGGACATGCAGGGGAGTTTTTGTGGGTGAGTCTCTTCTTATTGCAATGACATTATTGTTAGTTTCTATTTGTGAGGGACAAAAGAGAATTGATTATGGTGATATAGAACTTGATCGTATGTCATGCAAGCATTATCTTCTAGGATGACTAGCCAACTCCTACCATCGTGATTATAGGGAAATCAGTCACTATCACTGCCATGGCAGAAGCTCCATCGATATTATGAAGATCTAGAGCAATAAAGAGGCTCCCAATTGACAATACCCAGTGTTTCTAATAGATATGTGGAACATTGAGTTTTCCTCTACTATTTAATTTATTTATTTAAAAAAATTTCTTAACTAAATCTTGGACGTATCTGATACCAATACAAATTAGTTTCAACCTTTCTTCGCTTATATTTCAAGGGAAACAACAAGGTATTCAAGCCACAAAGATCTTAAGGCCACAAACACATGTGTAGAGGGTCTATTTTGTGCTTCAAGTAGAGAAATATCTCATAGGAAGATAGCTTGGGGTCATGTCAGCCATTGGAAGTATCAGTTGGGAGGCAAGAAAAGATAAAAGACATGATCGAGTTATATGCACCTCAACATACCCTAGCAGGTGGTGACATACGCCAGTAGGCGAGAGGGTATGTTATCTACGCCCTGACTTGTGCCAACAGGTGGCCCATCTCTACTAGCAAGGGCCCAATTTGCTGAAATAGGTCACTATTGGGCTCATATTTATAATAAATATCTCATATCTAAATATATTTGTAATAACCTTCATTTTCCTTAGTTTTTGATGAATATTAAAATTATGACCCTTGAGAGAGCATGACGGCTTTGGAAAAGCTTATGTTGAAAGTTCTTTCTTGGATTGTTCATTAGGAGTTTTAGGATTTAATATATCCTTTAGCATCGATTGGTTTTCCTTGATTTTGTTTATCTATCTATCTCTATCAACTACCTTTTAATTATTTGTATTTTAATACTATAATTTTCTTTATTTAATAGATAGATTTTCCTTTCATATTTTGATTTTTATCATTAGGTATCAGAGTCGATCTTAGGATCATTCTAATTATTCTAGTCATGGGTTGTGTTATTAAAAGAAAATTAAAAAAAATAAAAAATAAAAAAAGAGTAAAAACATTTTTGGTTTTTTTTAAAGTTTGAGTTTTTATTTTTGTGCCTTCTTGAGTTTCTTATGCTAAAGTAGTGTTCTCTAGCATAAATAGAGTCTAGATCTGAGATTTGAGCTTAATCGAAGTTGAAGTTGATTTTGAGTTATACCATTGTCAGATTCAGCTTTGAAGAAAATAGAATGGATCATTAAATCTAAAAATTTTAGAGTGAAATTAATGGTTGAAAGATATTAGAGTTTATCTCCAAGCCAAAAGGAGCCCAAATCTCAAAATTGAAGTGTTTTCGAGTTAAATCGAAAGAGTTGAAAGTTTGAAAGTTCACCATCTTCATGGTATTCTTCAATTTTTGAAGTGGGTTTAATTTTCAATAGTAATTAGTTGGGAATTAAGGTAAGCATTTGAATCTTGTTTGCGAGGTCAAAATAAGCTTGTGGTTAAAATTTCATCGCATTTGGAGCTCGTTTGATTGAGGGTCAATTTTTAAATATTCATATATTCTTCATGATCTTCTTATCTTATTGAAAAAGAACATTCAAAAAGGTATGGTTTGATCTAAGAAAAAAGGGCAAAAGAAGGCATACTTGTTTATACTAAAGGAATATTTCAAAAGAGAGAAAATTCAATGGAAGGAAGTACATAAATGGCCCATAGAATCTTAAAATTCAGAGGCTACAGCTGGCTGTATAAGGTATCTATACCTTCATCTATGTGGGAAGATGGCCATCTGCGTGGAATTATTTCAAAGCAGATCATTTTTCAGTTTTCTATTTTATGACCTGGGAACCCCAGCTGGGAGTACAGGTCACCATTTACGCCCACATCTCAGTAAAATGCATCTCAACAACCCTAAATTTAATTTTTCGCAGGTTCCAAAATTCCAATTCTATTTCTTGATTTCTAACCTCATTTATTAATTCCTAAACTAATTAACAACTAGTATTTGATCTACATAGTTGGTTCATTAGTCTTAGAGTACGTTCTTTCTTAGTCTACTTTTTCTTATGTTTTTCCTATTTTTATTTTTAGTTAGCTTCTTCACTCAAGTCCTTCTATTTGTAATCGAGTCATCCATCTTTATGTAAACAAGAATCTACCCCATTCAAGAGTAGCAATCAACAGCTTATGTACAACAAAAGTATAAACAATCTTCAACATTAGCTGATCCAATTCTAAGGCTATCAAGGGTGTGTAAATGTAATACCCCGCATGTTTCTAAGCTAGGAAGTGAATAAGTATTCCTACTTATGAAATCTCCTATCCTGTGATTCATACTTAAGTACATGACTTACAATGAATATCCTAGTGATAGGATAGCTTATGATGCATTAAGCATGTTCATATGAGTCACTCAAGGTAATACAAGCTAAGAGTTTTTGAATCCATCAAGTTTTAGTGTTCGATTTTTCAAGGGTCATCTTTGAAAGAGTATAACTCAATGTTAATGTGGTATGTTGGCTGATTTAGACCCACCAAATTGTAGAAAATCGAATTATCTTTCCAACAATACCAATTTCGCCTTAATCCAATACCCGAGCAAAAAGTTATGCCCATTTTTCGTGAGAGACAGTAAGCATAGGTGATTGGTTAGGCGCCGCCCAACCCAAGCATAGGAGATCACTTGGGCGCTGCCTAAGTAAATTCCAGGTGTCAAAAACACTCCGTCTTGAGTTATTTTAAAGGTAATTAAGTCTTTAAATACTCCTTACACGTCCCTAAACTTAACCCTACAAAATATATAGCTTCTAAACATACTGCAACCCTATTTTCATCTTAAAGCTCATCATCCAAGAGCACTAAAGGAGAAAAACAACTAGGGTTTCATAATTAAGCTTGAAGATCCGATTTCAAGGAAATTCCTCCATCAATCATCAAGAATCTTCCTTCTAAGGTATGCGTAGTGTTCATCCACGAATTTCTTTCATCCGTAGAGTTCAAGAATCAATCTTTAAAATACAAAAGCTTGGTTGATTGTGGTGATATGATCATACCTATGTTGATGCTTATTTGTTTTTCTCTTTTTTATTATAAAGTATGATTTCTATATTGTTGGGTGTTATTGATCATGTTGTTGGTATTGGCTGATTCCCAAGATGAAATCTTTATATGTTTTTGTGAATTCATGATATCATATAAGTGGAAACATACAAATTTAGTTGTTCATGATGTATAATTTGATGAATTCACCTATGCTTAAGATATGCATGTAAGGTGTTTGATAGAATGCCTAAGGAACTAGAAATCATGCAATATAGCTAAATTGTGACTAAGTGAAGGATTCATGATATGCCCTTACGTTCCAATGACTTCTATGTTGTTAATGTGCCTTGTAAACGTTGTTGGAATACTCATGAACTATTCTTATGAGATTATGCTATGTTTACTTGTAAATCCTACTTATGAACAAGATGTATGATAACCATGCAATCCATATGAACTTCCATGCTATTAGTATGTGTTGCCAATATGATTATGCAATGAACATAATATTAAGATTGTGCAAGTACTTTCATGTTATATGAAATCCTTTCCATGCAATACATTGTTGATAACCATGCTTAGTATGAGATCCCTACTTATGATATTATAAATTATGGACTCTACTCTTATGATCAAGTCAGTCATGTGTGTCAGTTTCCTTCCATCGAGTCCTGGGGGTACTTGTACCCAAAAACTATAGTTGTGTGCCTAGATCCATGTCATGTTTCACCATATCCGAACTCAAGCTATGATTCCATAGACTTCAGTCAGTCATGTGACTCAGGAAAACCTCATGATCTTAGTCAGTTGTCAGATATCAGTAACATTCTGCCAGTCAACGAAATTCAGTAAGATCAAGTCATGCACAGTTAGTTATTCATGTCTAGTCCCTCCAGATGGGAGTAAAAGTTAGCACTGAGTGAACCCAAGTATGGGAACTCACCCTCCAGTTCAGGGTATGATTCTTAGTAGCAATCTTTGTATTCCAGAACTACATAGACAGCATAGGTTGAGAGATCTTAACCAATCAGCTTAGGGTTGATAAGGTGGCTTAACCTGTCAGTTTAGGGTTCCCACTATTCTCATTTGAGTACCTACTAGTATAGGGTCTCATAGCTGTCCTTACCAGTGGCGCGGTATTGACACCCCTCTAGTCGGGGCAGAGATTGGACCCCAGCTTAGCCATAACAGCATACATGGTGCATGTAGGTTAACTACTACTTCCCACAGTTTTAGTATCAGTCTCAGTAAAAGAACTTAGGGCGTTCTTCAGATTTCAGTATATACAAGACTGTCAGATACAGTCGTCCATGTTATCAATTTCAGTATTAGTCTCAGTAAAAGAACTCAGGACGTTCTTCAGCTTTCAGTATATACAAGACTGTTAGATACAGTCATCCATGTTATTAGTTTCAGTATCAGTCAGGAAAGTTATTAGTAAACCATGTATTAGCTTACAAGTCATGCTATCACGTATTCATGGTCCCAGTTTCTATATATGTGTGTTTGTACTCCCACGTTTATATTAGCCAGGCAGTGTTGTTCATACATGAAACCTTTTATGTTCAGCCTACCTTCCCTGTATACTCAGTACTCCAGTTGTACTGACGCATTTTCACTATGGTGCTTTGTTTTCATGTTACACCATAAGTTCTGAGACACAAGCTCTAGCGCAGCAGTAGTGGTAGCATTCCAGTTACAGGGACACAATGAGTCCTCATTGATTCGAGGATAATATGATTTGATTCATTTATTTATCTCTTCAGTTCAGTCTTATGAAGTTAGTTGGAGACATGTTCCTTCAACTCCTTATTTAGAAAGTTTAGAGGCTTTCAAATTTAATTTTAGATTTACGTTCAGATTGAGTTGTTTTGAGTATTTTCACCAATATGGTTTTATTCAGTTGAACCTTATGGCCTTACAGTTCCATGTATTCCGTATTATTATATTATGATTTGCAGTATATAGGTACAGATATCAGTCATGGGTTAGCTTGTGGTCCTTCAAGGTCATGAGCACCGTGTAGTATTCCGATTCAGCAAATCGGGGTGTTACAGTAAACACGAGTGATTGTGAGCCTTTATTTTGTTAATGCTAATGTTGTTTGTTTTCGTTGGTGAGTGTCTTATTTTAAGTATTTCTCAAAGAGAAGGTGGAAATTTATTGGACTCTAAGATTCACTCTTTTTCTAGATGGCCGGTGCAACGCCAACTATATCACTCCTTACATAGTTAAGTGTTTGAGGATACCTTAAGTTCCAAATCATTATCCATAGACCAAACAGGTATATGAATTTACAAGAAGAATGAAGGTTTCCTAAACTTGGCATGGAATTTATGAGGAGGTTTGGTTTGACGTATTGCCCATGCACTTTGGTCATTCATGTTAGGGAGACAATTGGTTCAAGTAAAATAGAGTTTCAAATGACCAAAATTGTCTTAATTTTATAGTGATCTAATTGAGAAATCATCTCTACCAACCAACCTTTCCCAAGCCTTAATGAAATGTGGGTACTTACTCCAAGCCACTTGATGATGAGAGATAAAAAATTAATAGAAGTGAAGGAGTGCAAAGTGGTAACCCGATAATAAAAAAAGAGAGGTTGTGAGGATTGAAGTGAGGGGATTGTAATAAATCCAATCTACCATTGTTTGTCCTTCTCTTAGTAAGGACACCTATGCAGGTACTACTATTGCAAAAGAAAGAGGAATACATGCTTCAAACATAGTGTCTAATAAAAAAGATTGAGAGATTAAGATAGACCTTTATATCAAATAATAAGAAGAGTATCCAACACTTTACAATAAACCTTACAGTAAGGTAAAGAAGAATCTTCTCAAGAACTTCAAGGTAGCAAAACTAACTCTTGCACTTTAGTAAATTTGAAAACTCATTATATAATTAGTAGCCAATTGAGTGTGAGTGATACATTGGCTATATATGAGCCTAATGATTCTTTATCTTATGATTAAATTTACATATTAAGAGTGTGGATACACTAGTTGATCTGATTAATAACTGCATTGACTATTCCTGTGAAGTTGATTTGAGTTGACCTAGTATTGAGCCTTTGTGTTGAATGCTAGTACATTGTCTTGTGAAAATAGTGTTGATCAACTTGCTGGTGAAACTAGTCATAGTGTTGATCAACTTACTGGTGAAACTAGTCCACTACTTGAGGATGTTTGTGATATGAGTATTTTGACCTCAGGATTGTTCTGATGTGAAAAATATTGATTATTTGAATAGGAGTGGCCCTTTGAGCATGCCTTTGGATGAAATTCCATTACTTGATTGGCTTCTATAGATGATCATGTGTATTAAATTTTCTTGAAACTTCATAATTATAATTTTGAGTGTGAACTTACATGTTTTAGTTCTCCTTCTTGGATTTATTCTTCTTTTTTAAGTATAGTATCTTGTTTGAAAATAATGAAATAAATTTGTATGGCACCTTTATTTACTCGTTATTTGTTGATGAAAGCACTTATGATTGTGAAAATAGTATATCTTTTTGTATTGGTGGGACCTTTAAGGGAAAAGAGTGTTGTCTAGACCCATGTCTAAGGACACTCTATCCATTTGACCCTCGTGACCAATTGAAATATGGTAGTTGTAATACATCCCACTTAGTGCTTGGTCAAGATGAAAAGCAAGATTTAGTTGGAGTTGTTGGTACTATTCCCTATGACGAAGAGTCCTTCTTGGGGATTTCTAATCCACTTGAGGGACCAAAGTTGTGTAAAAGGAAAAATCTCTAACAAATGTGAATTTTATTTAAAGAATGGGAGTAATGAAAAGATCTAAGAGAATTCATCATTGTGTGTTTCTATTCTTGGCCAAGGTTTTATTACTTATAGGTCAGAGAGTGAGTCTTTTATTGAAAACACCTTGGATGAATTCCATTTATGTAATACCTATCTTTATTAACTTTTTGCATATGATGCTTTTCATGATCATGTTGAATCAACATCTTATGTTAGCATGAACTGCTTTGAAGGGAAGAATATTGTGTGATTAAATGCTTTGACTTCATCCTTGGGTGCATTGTTGGGTAAATCTCTTGAACCTAATGATATTCTTATAGATGGGAACACCTTGAATGGAACTTTTATGCTTGATTCCTTTTCTACTACTTCTTTGCTTATGATGATTTCCATGCTAGTTTTGAAATTATGGTTTCTTGTTTTTCTTATGATCTTTAAAGGTTTAGATTCAAGGTTGAATATTTTTTAAGAAGAGGATGATGATACAATTCAAATTGGCGTCAATCTTTCTTGACTTATATTTCAAGGGAAACAACAAGGGATCCAAACCACAAAAATCTTAAGGCCATAAAGATGTGTATGGAGAGTCTATTTTGAGCTCTTAGTAGAGCAATACCCTATTGGAAGATAGCTTGGAGTCAAGAAAGTCATTTGAAGGGTCGTTAGGAAGGAAAGAAGAGCTAAATAACATGCTAGAGTGACATGCACCCTAACATTCCCCATCAGATGGTAACATATGCCAAACGATAAGAAGGTATGTAATTTGTACCTTGACCTATGCTAGCAGGTGGCCCATCTGCACCGGCAGCTGCTCAATTTACTAAAATGGGTCACTTTTCAATCCATATTTGTAATAAATAGCCCATGGCTATAAATAGTAGTATTCACCTCCATTTTCCTTAGTTTTGATAAACATTGAAATTATGACTCTTGAGAGAGTATGAGGCTTGTAAAAGCTTATGTTGAATGTTGATTAGAAATGGTGATTGAAAGGGCGTTATGATTTTCTTTCGGTCATCGTAAGTGTTAGGTGGTTTCTTGGATTGTTCATTTGGATTTTAGGATTTAATATATCCTTTAGTTTTGAATGATTTCCTTTGTTTGTGTTTATCTATCTAACTATATCGTCTATCCCTTGGTTTTTTGCATATTAATACTATTATTTTCTTTATTTTAATAATTAGATTCTCCTTTCAAATTTTGGTCATTATCAATATACCAAGTGAACGTTGTGTCCTATGACTACTTACTATTTAAATAAAAGAAAAATAAATTTCTCTTAGACTCGATCTTGTGCTATTTTTAGATTTCTTATCTATAAAAATAAAAATTATAATAAACGATTCTTAGGCTCAAACTCAAAACTTCAAATTGAAGGTGAAGGAATTTTATTCATTCCATCACATTTGTGACCGGTTATTGTTATTATTAATTGACACTCCTCGACGACAAGCGTTTACTCAATGGAAGTGTATTAATGTTGATTTTTCACAATTTGTATATTCTTTACATACCTAAGATTTGATGAGTTTTTTCGTTAAAATATAGTAACTAGGAAATATTTAATACCATATAGAATATTTTGTGGGTATGTGAGGGAGAAAATCATTGTCTTTGGAGAGATTATAGGGAGAAAGGTTGTAATACCCCAAAAATCCAAACCGATATTAGAAATATGTTTCAAGCTCATGGAAAATAAATTATAGTTCTTTTGTAGTTTTATGAGTGAGTTTTGTGTATATTAAGGCCTCAACTAACTCCTAGCTATTAGGCGAATCAAAATATTCCTTATGATTGAGTTTTTTTAGAAGATTGTTGCTATAGTCAAATTCAAACGAGCATATCTTTCGTTAGGCTTAATTTTCCAGCTCAAAACCCTCCAAATTATAGAAAATTGAATTATCTTTTCAATGATACCAACTTTGCGTAAATTTGATACACGGGTGAGAAGTTATGACACTTTAGTGAGAGGCAGTAACTCATCGTGATTATGCCACGTCATGGTGATTCCCTAAATCACATTCGTCCTTTTCCATTGAATCACCGCGATGGTGGCTCATCGCGTTAAAGTGTAATTTCACACGTCCTTTTCTAGTGAAGCACCACAATGGCACCGCGTCACGCCAAGGTTCAATTTCAAGATTGTCCGTTTCCAGTGGCACAATGCGATAGCACCGCGTCGAGCCGGAGGAAAAAATTGGAATTTTTAGTTCCGCGATTTAATTTTTCAAGGACAGTTTGGTCTTTTTCCATGGCCCCAAATCAATCAAAAACATGAAATTAAAACCCTAAAGGGGTATTATGTGCCCCATTATTAATAACTTCCCTCCAAGAAACTAATCCTTTCTCAAGAACAAACCCTAGCCTTTCAAGATTCAAGCTCAAGTTTCAAGAAAATCATAAACAGCCTTCACGAATTCCTCAATCAATGTATGTTAAATGTGCATCGATGGGTCCCTTCCACCCATGCAATCCAAGAATCTAATATCAAAAAATTCCAAGTTATGATTTTTACAATATTTTTGTGATTTTTAACCACGAATCCCCATGAATTTTGATTCTATACTATGCTTACATGAAATTGTTGTTGTTATTAAACCCCACACATTTGAATAATATTGTTAGCTAATTTAAATTATAATTAGTGATGTTAATGTTGAAATCATGCTATTACTACAAATTTTTAAACTATTCCCACGTTTTGCTTAAACTACGAATGTCAAGTGTTTGATGAAATGCCTACAAGAATGAATTTTGAATAACTGCTTTTACATTATGTCTTCAAAGTTTTACTACTATTTTGCTATTATTGCTATCGAGTCTTGGGGGTTATGAATACCTGAAAACTTAGTTGTTGACTTAGTCTCAATATCTTCAGAATGATTTCAGATATGTTATGAGCATTATCAGTTCAGTCAGTTAACATAATCAGTTAAACTTATAACAGTTCAGTATCCCGAGTCAGTTCAATTGGGAGTAGAATTTTGGACCAAGCGAGTGCAGGTATGGAAACTTCCCCTTCAGTTAGGCAGAGTCGTTAGTAGCAGTCCCTGTACTCCAGAACTGTGTAGCAAGCGTAGGATATGAAGAGTCACCCGTCAGTTCAGGCTTGACTACCTCCTAGGGGTCACCTGTCAATTTAGGCTTGACAACCTTAGCCCTTCAGGACAGCACATTAGTGGATCCACATAGCCAGTGTTAGTACCCGTGGCATGGTACTGACAGCCTTCCAACTGGGGTCATAGATTGGACGCCAAATTTGCTCCTTAGCGCATGTCGGTTAGATGATAACTCCCATAGTAATTTAGTTTTAGGTTTGGATTGAACATAGCATACAGATATAAGACATTCATTTGATAGTATCTAGTATTTTAGTTTACAGAATGTATTCAGAATGTGTTTTATGCTTGGTCATGCATTCTCAGTCTTTATAAATTTCATACATTCTATTCAATACTTTATGTTATTCATTCAGTCAGTTATTACTCCTGCACATGAAACCATTCATATCAGCCTAACCTTATTTAGCCTACCAGTACATTGAAAGTACTAATCCCATACTCGTTTTTTGTGCTATGATGTTTAATATCATAGGTTAGAATGCTCAGTTCTCAGATCGCACATAGACATACCAGACTATCAGCTGTAGCAGTGGTGAGTCCTTATATTTTGAGGACATGATTATTTACCTCAGATTACTTTATCAGTTCAGTATTTTTCCACTCAGTCGGAGTTAGTTGAGGGTTTGTCCCATCAGCTCCACAGTCAGGCAGTAGAGGCTTTTCAGACTAGTACAAACAGTTAGTCAATTTTCAATTTTCAATTGTCATTGTCAGACGTTTTGTCAATATTATCAGTATTGTTTTATAGATATTATCAGTACTATGACTTAAAACCTTATGGCATTCCTCATTTAAATTCTACATATTATCTTTTTTTATCAGTTTTATTCAGTGCTCACAGCAGGTATTAGATCATGGTTTAGCTTGTGGTCTCTTATGACCGTAAGCACCGTGTGGCACACAGGGTGTTCTCTCAGGAAATCACAAAGAGGGTAAGAAAGTTTTGTAGAAAAATTTAAATAATATGATTTTATTTTTAGGGAAAGGGTCAATTGTCATGACCTAAATTGGACGTGAGTAGCACCCACTTCATTTTCTGATGAGAAAACCAATTACCCCAAAAACAATAACCAACACTTTAAGAAACAAAGGGAACTAACTCATTTATAATTAGAGAAGAGACATAATGTCTAAATTAATTTAGAATAAACATAAAACATTAATAATACTCATCCATAGGATCCAAATGTCGATTTATCAAAACTACTAAAGATTGTTAAGAAGGGAACATAACCCCAAAAGCTAAAAGGAAAAGCATGAGTCCAGAACAAAGGATCATATCATCAAAGAAAGATCCAAGGTAGCTCAAAAGATCTTTCTCACCCTTGAATCTAAATCACACGATAGAGTCACAAGTGAGGTCTTGCAGGAGCCACTGGAATGTGCATTGTATTCAACAAAGTAAGAGCAGGTGTAGAATCAGTATACAAGAAATAATAATGTTCTGGTAGGGTCATTTGATCAATCCAAGATGATAAATATGAACAATAAACTATAAAATCGTATAACAAATCAATACATGCTCACCTCTACTGCACCTTAATGCAACAAGTAACACTTAAAGCAGTTTCAATAACCTTAGCAACAAGTCAAAAGATGTCAATACGTATGCAATCATATCAAGTGAAGTAAAGTCAAGTCAATCATCAAGGTACAACAATAATATATAATTCCCCAATTCTCTTATGGAATCATCAAACTCACATGTATCTTATCCATACATGCGAAGGATCTTACGATCACTCACTAGTCATGAGCTGCAGGGGACAAATTCTTTTCATGTACTAAATCCCAGACACAAGTACCTACAAACCTTATTCCACCTCTATCCCATGAGAATGTCCAAATATTAAAAGATTCTGCAATCAACCAAATATATATGTATATATATATATAAAGAAATCACATGACAGAATGATAATAACCAACACTTATAGTATTCACAAGCTTTACATATAAGTATAGTGAAATGATTACACCTAAAAACATGCCTCATCAAGAAATACTAAGAAATAGTTTATATACACATATAAAAAAGGGTGAATTAAACTACGTAATCATCACTTACCTCCATCAAAGGTTACACGACTCAACTAAGCTCGTGTCTTGCCTTTCCATGCAATTTTTGCTTACTTCTTATAACGACCTAAAACTTTGATGAAATATGTGAAATTTGTGATTTTCTATAATTTGACTGTTTTACCCCTATTCGTAGTTGCATTATGATAATTTTGGAGTGTGGGACTGCTTGACATATTTTTTAATGCACTTTGGTATCATTTATCAGATATTGTGGTTTTTGATGGCTTCGAGATCCTTACTTTAGACTTATGGAGATATCTTTTGATCCGTGTAGAGGATGGCCGAACGGACTGCTCCAGCAGCTCCCAAAAAATCAATTTTAGGCTGGATAGATGTTTGGTTCAGGTCTCTATGCACCTGAGTACATTTTGAACTATTGATCAAAACCTAAAAAATTAAAAATACGAGTGTGGGACCTACATTTAATCAAAATGACCTCGTATGGAAAATCTAACTTCTCCAAAAAATCTGCATGTCAATCTTAGGGTGTTATCATGTTTGGTATGATTTTACAGCTTTTAAATCTCATTTCAACCCTCAATTTGGAAAATTGTGATTTTAAATTTCGGGGATCAACTTTATGAAAATAATGATTTTTTAAAAATCTAATATCGCCATTGTGTCTGGAACGTCGAATTTAATATGATTGTATAGTTTGTTTGCATGTATCAGACTCTGAACGAATCTCAGACACCCCGTCGAAATCCGATCAACAAAAAAAACTGTTAATGCAGAAAATGTGCTATAAATAGCATATTTTCACCTCTTTTTGACCGATTTTGCTCGATTCATCTTGCCACTTGAGATTTAAACCCTAAAAAATGTGGATCTTAAAATTAAAATTTGTGAGAGCTTGGAAAGCTATATTAACACCCATTTCTTGGTTTTATTACAGATTTAAGGTAAGAATTCACCATTTTCTTAATAATTTCTTGATTAATTTCTCAAAACCCCAAAATTCTTAGGGCTTGATTTTAAATCCTAATTTCACTTCTTTTCACTTGAATGATATTTTTACCTTATTATCACTAGTTTTTCATTAATTTAGCCCTTAAAACGACTCTGATTCTTGATTTTAATCCGGGTTGCAAAGATTTTTACCCAGTAAACCTTAAAAATAGTTTTTCTTTAATTTCAACCTCATTTTTTACTCAATTTGACTTGGGTTTTATCTGTAGATTCGTAAAATATGGGGAACATATTTTTAAAGTAAAGTTCTGATTTTGTCCTTCTTTTTCGGAAACCTATTTCGGGGGTCTGTTTTGATCCCAAAATAAAAATAGTCAATATGGGTGCCATTGGATTTGTTTTGGCACTTAGATTTCATATTGATATTTTTAGTGGAGTTTGGGATTGTTCTTGAAAAGTAAGGTTGTGGGTTTGAAGTGTAGCGGACCGATTTTGGCTTTTAAGGTTGGTTATGGCTTAACTCTTTTAGACTGATCTGGGTAGTAATGATGATACAAAATAAATTTTAAGTGTGGTAACTAATCATTAAAAATTAATATTTATGTATTGTGCCCGTGTAGGGGCCTATGTGTGATGTAATTGTCGAAATTGAGTTATTATGTGATATAAGTGACAGGGTGGGGTCCTATTTGATATTAATAGCCTTGAATACATATGAATAACTGTATTGTGTTGTTAAGATTCTTAATATGGTACCATTGGTGTATTGTAATTATATTCATAGTTTATTTGGCATATGAAGCATGTGAAAATTCATGGATTAAACTGAAATAATGAGTGGATATTGGCTCACATGGTTGTGGAAATATATCATTGTGGTTGGTTTTGAAAATACTCATTGTGATTGGTTTTGAGCATTACATCCTCATATCATACTTATTCATGAAACATTGGTACCGCCATGGTAAAATATGAGAAACACTAGCAACACCTTTTTAAAACCCTTTCCGAGGGATGTGTCGGGGAGGAGATATTGTTTCACCTTATTAAACCATTTCTGAGGGATGTTCTGGAAAGGAGACATGAGATATGTGGATTGTATACTGGTTGACTAACCTTCCATGGGTCCTACATTGGAAGGCTTTCCTCCGTAGGTGTATACGAGGATTGCGTGATGATCCCAGATATTATGCAACAACCTAGTGCATCATCATCCTATACATTGAACTTAATTTATTATGTTATATTGTGTTGTATTGCCATATTGTCTTGTCATCTATGTATTTATCGTATCTTCTTTTACTTGTATTTGATGATTTTGTATATGCATGTTCCCCCTTGTTCTTCTTATATGCGACATAATACGTACTTCTGTTCTATCTTAGTGTGATGTTGCAATATATGTGAGATATATTAGAACTATTAGTGAAAATGGTGTGGACTAACGTTGTAGGATATATTCTGATTGCAGGTGACGTGCCCTTAGTGTATATTTTGTATGCTTTATTTACTACTTTTCTTGGTCGGCCTATGATACCTATTGAGTACAAGTGGACCGTACTCATGCCTACTATTCCATTTTGGTGCAGGTCCTAGCTCAAGTGTGCCTCATCTTGCTTGACTCGGGCGATTTTTGGAACTTTCAAGGTAGCGATTGGACATTCATACGTTTGAAGTTTACCTCTATCTTTCTATAGTAGTTATGTTTTTGTTAGTATTCAGAGATAGATATTATTATTTTGTGGTTATTTTTCTAATTTATCTTACTTCTGGATTATATTAGTAGTTTTTACAGTAGTGACACCTAGTTTTGGGCATGATTGGCATTTTCGATAGGTTTTTTTCACATTGTTATGATTACTTATATGGTTCAGTTTCATTCTAGAAGCCTTACCTTGAGATATTTCTATCTTTTTATCTTTTTGTATCAGTTTGGGTGATAGGCTTACTTGTTAAGGAACGTCGCGACAAGTGCCATCATGACCTTCATTTTTGGGTCATGACAAATTGGTAACAGAACAGCCAGGTTTTATTAGTCTCATTGGTGTAATAATGGGATTTCTAATAGAGTCTCACGGATTAGTACATAGACGTCCATATCTATCTTTGAGAGGCTATAGGACATCTTTAGGAAACTTTCTTCATTTTATTCTTTATCGTGTGAAGTTCTTTTATACCTTGTGCTCTGAGTTGTGTTTCACTCTTTCTGTGCCAATGGTGTGGCTTATGCTACTATCAGTTGAGAGATATTATGAGAGATTGGTGGAGATTGTTTGTTGGTTATAGGCCTGTTGGTTCTCCTGAGTTGTCATGGGATCAGTTTGTTGATGCCTTTCTGGAGAGAGTCATGCCTTACAGTTTGAAGAATCGAATGTGAGATGAGTCAGATCATTCGAAGAAAGGCTCCATAACAATTTCTAAGTATGAGGCATGTTTCTCTACCCGGTATAGATATTCCTATGACAGTATTTCCATCGAATCTGAGAAGACTCAAAAGTTTATGAAAGGTTTGGATGTCTCCCTTTAGTTGGCTATGTCTCAGATGGTTATGTTTAGGGCTTTTTTTCAGAGTATTATGGATCATATTAAGGTGACAGAGGATATTCCCCGGGTATCTAAGGGAGGCACAAATAGGGTTCACCATTTTGGTAAGTTCAGAGGTCAGACTCTACGAGGCAGAGATTTTATAGGTTCTCTTGGGTCTTCTAGTTCATCAGTGTAGGGTGGATATTGGAAAGTTTAGAGTTTTTTATGTATGTTATGAGACTGGCAACGTGGCCAAGAAATGTCCTCGTCGTGTGTCTATAGCTATTCTTATTTTAACTGTAAGGGGTAGGGGTGCTACCAGAGGTTTGGGGGGTAAATTAGTAGAGCTCGTGAGGGTAGTCATGGGACCACCCAAGCAATTAGTGGTCGTGGTCAGTGTTATGTTGTACCATCCAGACCTGATGCAGAGGCTTTTGATGTAATGATTACAGGTATCGTCCCCATTTATTTCTAACCTGGATCTAGATTATTTGATCCCGAATTGACTTTCTCCTATGTGGCTGTAGATTTTTCTTCGGTCTTTGATTCTATTAGTGAGCCTCTTACCATGCCTATTTGTGTGTCTACCCTAGTAGGTAATTCTTTAGAGGTAGATCGAGCACATCAATCTTGTGTTATGACTTTTGCCAGGCATGAGACTTTGGTAGATTTGATTGTATTAGATATGGTCAATTTTGATGTTATCTTAGACATAGATTGATTGGCTCCTTATTATGTTGTCTTAGATTATTTTGCCAAGACCATGACTTTAGCTTCACCGGGTCTGCCAAGGATAGCTTGGAATTCGGATCCTAAAAGGGTCATATCTTATGTTTGGGATCATAAATTGGTTGAGAGGGGATGTTTATCTTACTTGGCCCATATTCATGACACCGGTGTTGTTTTACCTCCTTTCTTAGATTCTGTCCATGTTGTCCATAAGTTTATGAATTTATTCCCTATGGATTTGCCTGGTATGCCTCTGAATCAAGATATTGATTTTAGTATTGATGTTGAGTCGGGCACCAAGACCATTTCTATTCTTTTGTATAGGATGGACCCAGTAGAGTTGAAGAAACTGAAGGATCAGTTGCAGGATTTATTGGATAAGGGATTTATCTGACCTAGTATTTCACCTTGGGTGCTCCTATTTCGTTTGTGATAAATAGGATGGGTCATGTATTAATTATCGATAGTTGAATAAGGTGACAATTAAGAATAAGTATCCTATTTCTCGCATTGATGATTTATTTGATTAGCTTCAAGGATCTACAGTGTTTTCAAAGATTGATTTGAGGTTCGGTTATCATAAATTGAGGATTAGAGCTTCAGATATTTCAAAGATGGCTTTTCGGACTCGATATGGTTACTATGAGTTCTTGGTTATGTTTTTTGGGTTGACCAATGCCCCTACCACGTTCATGAAGTTGATGAACTGGGTGTTTCGACCGTATCTCAACTCTTTTATTATTGAGGGATGAGAAGTTGTATGCATAGTTCTCTAAGTGTGAGTTTTGGTTGGAGTTTGTTTCTTTCTTAGATCATGTGGTGACTAAGAAAGGTATTATGGTTGATCCAACCAAGGTTGCAGCAGTTCGTGATTGGGCTAGACCTATTTTGCCCATCGAGATTTAAAGTTTTATTGGCTTGGCAGTTTATTATGTATGTTTTGTTGAGGGTTTTCTCCCATTGAAGCTCCATTGACTAAGTTGACTCAAAAGAAGATTTCCTTCTAGTGGTCTGACGCTTGTGAGGCGATCTTCCAAAATCTGAAGGATTTGTTGACTTCAGCTCCTATATTGGCTTTGCCCAAGAAGGGCGTGGGCTTTACCGTGTTTTATGATAATTTAGGTACTGGGCTAGGTGTTGTGTTGATGTAAGAGGGCAAGGTAATTGCTTATGCATCTCGTCAGTTGAAGCTTCATGAGAGGAATTATCCTACACATGATTTGGAGTTGTGCGTAGTTGTGTTTGCTTTGAAGTTGTGAAGGTACTACTTGTATGAAGTCCATTGTAAGATCTTCTCAGATCATCGTAGCCTTCAGTACCAGTTTACCCAGTGAGATCTGCATATGAGGCAACATTGTTAGCTTGATTTGCTTAGGATTATGACTTAACTATTCTCTACTATCCGGGTAAGGCTAATGTGGTTGTGGATGCCTTAAGCCAAAAGTCGACTAGCATGGGTAGCTTGGTGCATCTTTTGACCTGGAGAGGACTTTAGCCTTAGAGGTTCAGCATTTAGCTAACCAGACGGTTAGGCTTCATAATTCGACACTGGGGCGTGTTTTGGCATTTGTGGATGCTAGATCTTCTTTGATAGAGCAGATTTAAGCTCATCGATTTGATGATATTGGATTGAGGTTGATTCGAGATAAAGTGTTGAGTGGGGAGATTAAGGAAGCCTCACTTGATTCAGATGGAGTTTTAAGGATTGGGGGCTGATTTGTGTACCGAGAGTGGGTGACTGGATTAGGTTGATCTTAGAGAAGGTCCATTATTCTAGATATTCTATCCATTCAGGTGTAACTAAGATGTATCATGATTTGAGGCAACACTACGGGTGGGGTGGTATAAGGAAAGATATAACAGATTTTATGGGTCGTGCTTATGCTGTCAGCATATGAAGGTCGAGCATATAAGACCTGGTGAATTACTTCTGAGGTTACCCATTCCCGAGTAGAAGTGGGATATCATGCCTCAAATCCTATTGGGGCGGACTGGCACCCGTAACCGAAGAGACTTGGGAGAACCAGCCCATAACCTTATACTTCCCATGCATACCTCTATGACAACCCAAAATTTGAACAACATCATGTCACATATAAAAGGAAATAATCACCTGTATAAGCTCGAGCACACATATATATATATATATATAATACTTGGCCATTGGAGCCATCACGTCTATTAACAAAACACTACCTTGACTATAAATTAGGTCTACAAAGCCTCTAGATAATACACAGAGTTTAACTAAGGTCGGGACACACCCCTCCATATAACTAATTTCTATACAATACCAAAAATGACAGGATATGACACGGAAAGCCCCGAAGCAAACTGGAGCTCACCAAAAGCAGCTGGATATCCTGGCTCCTACTTGTGCGGTGTATGAGCTGAGGTACCTGTGCCTGCAGCATGAAATACAAGTCCCCTGTGAGGGACATCAGTTCAAAATATATACTGAATATGTAAAGCTGTAGATAATCACATATGATATAGGAGCTCAATAGAAATCAGAAACAAGTGAATAAATCGTAATAGGAGTGGACCACACTTACTAGAACTTGTGACAACCTGTACATTGTATTTATTCAATCACTTTACCTTCATTCTTATCATCTTTGTAATCATTACTGTACTGTACTGTGACCATTAGGCTACCTCCAGTACATATCAATTGGGATCGACCTATGATAGGCTTATGCCCCTGGGATACCACCCATAAATACATAAATAGGGATCGACCTATGATAGGCTTATGCCCCTGGGATACCACTCGATAAGAGAGAACTTCCATCACTTAGTTTAATTAATCTTTGAGATTGTTATTTTGGTTGCCACCTTATTTTTGATACTTTGAAACAATGATACATCAATAAGAGACATATAAATAGACCATCAATGCAATAACAATGAATTAAGAACTCATTGGCACATCAATGAAGTGTTTTGGAGTCATCAATGCCATAACAATAAAGTAGGAACTTATTGGTATATCAATGAAACATTTTGGAGTCATTAATAGCACATGGATCTTATTTGAGTAACCGGATACCTTCTGACATTCATTAGTGCAATAAACATGTAAGATTTGGAAAACAAGTAAGTATTTGAATGTCTTGACATCTTGTAGGGTGGAAACAAGTTCATTGGTAGCGTAGGATATCATACAAAACCATTATGGATCACACGTTACTGAATAACTTTGGAAACTTTCTTAATAGAACAATTGTTCACTTTCATACCAAAGATATGGTATAGAGTATGCTTTACATACCTTACTGTCAACCTTCAATACTAGTCCCAAATGGACTTCCTGTCTTTGCGGATTACTTATCTACAATGAACATATATAGCAATCTAGTATTAGCAACCAAACATCACAATTCAATTATTTGAATTCACCAAACTAGTGGTTAAGTAGTAAGCCTTAATTACACCATAAATGGTGTCACTTTAACCCTCTTATACTCCAATTACATTCACATGCCATGCATATTCATACAACATCCTCCAATATCAAGTTTGGATTCATTTATCCTTCCAACCAATCCATTAAACCAAATTGAGCCATAGACATAAATAATCATCAATTCAATAGTATACCACCATATCCACCTTCCATAACTTAATTACCATATCCACCTTTCATAACTCAATTACCATATCCACCTTCTACAATTTAATACAACCAAACCATGCAAAATAGTCCATAACCCTATTTCCATCACCTTTCAATAACAATCAATACATATAATCCTCTATCACACATATACATATGGAAACGAACAAAGGAAAACAATATTCATACCTTATAATTCACCTCTTGATTATGCAATCTTGTTTGCACAAATAATAGGTGTCGTTCGAAGCTCTCAAGATGACAAACGTAGTTATCGGATTACCTTGGAATTTTTACGGTTGAATCAAAAGTAATTTAAAGGTCAAATTTGGATAGGGTTTGTTCTTTCTAAATGATTAATGATAAAAATGAGTTTTTGAACTCATATACATGTATATATACACATATTACCGTCCATAATATAATACGAAATGACCAAAATGCCTTTAAAATTTAAATAATGTCAAATCTGTCCTTTGGTGGACTGTTTTGATAAGCTAAAGTAGATCGACCATAACTCTTTGCTCCGATATTCGATTTGGGTGAAATTGGTATCTTCGGAAGGATAATTCAATGGGATTTCATTTCATATAAAGTACGCCACCCAGTTCGTCCTGTACAAGAAGTTATGGTCGTTTAAAGTTGACCCTAAAAATCTATTTTGATAGGCTGAAGTAAAACGAGTATAACTCCTTACTCAGACATTGGATTTTGATGAAAAAAATTGCATTGGAAAGAAGACTCAAATATATTTTATTTCATAGGTCGCAGCTCTCCCAGTTCATCATATTAATGGAGTTATGATTTTTTGAAGTTGACCCAAAAATTCAGCTGGCCTCAGTAGTTTGTGTGCAGGAAATTTTCCTGTACATTTACTATTCCCAAACATCCTGGCCACCATTTTATAGTTTCGAACATTCTCGATTATATTTGAAACCTATCCATTTTTGGAAATCTTTATATCGTTGGAAAGTTTATTCAATAACCTTCGCATGGAACCATTGACGGGCAAATTCCGGTATAAAAAAAATAAAAAAATAATTCCATATAAATAAGACCAATACACGTACTTGAATACGGGGTTTTACATGGGAATGGATAACCATGGACTTTGTGACTGGTTTGCCTTATACATCTTATGGTTCTGATAGTGCATTGACCAAGTCAGCTCATTTTATTTTGGTTTGGGTCTAATTTAGTGCTGAGAGGTTAGCCCCTATATTCATTTATGAGATTCTGGGTCTGCATGGTGTGCTGGTATCTATTATTTCAGATCGAGGTTCTGTGTTCACATCTCACTTTTAGAAGAATTTTTTGGATGAGTTGGATACTCGGGTTGATCTTAGCGTACATTTCACCCCAGACTGATGGCCAGTCAGAGCAGACTATCCAGATTTTAGAGTATGCTCCGTGTGTGTGTGATGGATTTTGGTGGCTAGTAGGAGCATCATTTGGATTTAGTAGAGTTTGTACATAATAATAGCTGCTATTTCAGTATTGATACAACTCCTTTTGAGGCATCGTATAGTAGGCATTGTCGCTTCCTAGTGGATTGGTTTGATGTTTCAAAGATGAGACCTCAAGGTACAGACTTGCTTTGTGAGTCTTTGGATAAAGTAAGGGTCATTCAGGATAGACTTAGAGTAGCTCAAAGTAGATAGAAGTGCTGTATTGATTGTAGACTTTGTGCCTTGATATTTAGTGTTGGAGATCGTGTTTTCCTTCAAGTTTTACCTATGAAGGTTGTGATGAGATTTTAGAAGAGAGTTAAGCTTAGCCCTAGGTATATTAGTCCATTTGAGATTCTTTGGTCAGTTAGTGATGTGGCTCATGAGTTGGCCTTAATCTATCAGCTGTTCATCCAGTTTTTTATGCTTTTATGCTTTATAACTATATTCCTGATGAGCCTCATGTCATTCATTGGGAGTCGGTTCAGTTAGATGAGTGGTTGTCCTTTCTTGAGGAGCTGGTTTCCATTTTGGCTAAGGATATTAGGCGAATGCACTCTAGATTGATCCCTATGGTTAATGTACAGTGGCGACATCAACCTATAGATGAAGCAACTTGGGAGGTTGAGTTTGATATACGTAGTTATTCTCCCTAGCTCTTTGTTGATTCAAGTAATTCTTTTACTTTAGTTCGAGGATGAACTAGATTTTTTGTGGTGGATGATGTAACGACCTAAAAATTTGATGAAATTTGTGATTTTGTGTGTTTTGACTATTTTACCCCTCGTGTTAGTTGCATTATGGTATTTCTAGAGTGTGGGAGTGCTTGATATGTTTTTCGATGCACTTTGGTATCATTTACGAGATATAGTGTTTTTTGATGGCTTCACGGGCCTTATTTTAGACTTATGGAGATATGTTTTGATCTGTGTGACGGATGGACAAACGGACTATACCATCAACTCTGGAATATCAATTTTAGGCTAGGCAGACCTTTGGTTCGGGTCTCAGTGCACCTGAGCTCATTTCGACCTATTGATCGAAAAGTTAGAAAATTGAAAATATGGGTGTGGGATCCACATTTGATCAAAATGACCTCGAATAGAAAATTTGACTTCCCCAACAGATCCGAAATGTCGATTTTAGAGTGTTAACCTGTTTGGTATGATATTAAAGCTTTTAAATCTCATTTTGACCCTTGGTTTGGAAAATTCTGCTTTCGGATTTTGGGGGTCAACTTTATGAAAATGATGTTTGTTTAAAAATATGAAATCGCCATCACATCCAAAACATCGAATTTAGTATGTTTGAAAAGTTCATTTGCATGTATCGGACCCCAAACAAATCCCGGGCACCCCGTCGAAGTCTGATCGACCAAAAAAAACTATTATTGCAGAATATCTGCTCTTTTTGACCCATTTTGCTCATTTTCATCTTACCTCTTGGTAGTTAAACCCTACAATAGTGTGGAAGCTTAAAATTAAAGTTCGCGAGAGTTTGGGAAACTAGATTAATTCTCATTTCTTGGTTTTATTACGGATTTAAGGTAAGAATTCACCATTTTTGTAGTAATTTTTTGATTAATTTCTCAAAACCTGAAAAATCTTAAGGCTTGATTTTAAATCCCAATTTCATTTTTGTTCACTTGAATAATATTTTTTCCTTATAATTACTAATTTTTCATCAATTTAACCCTTAAAGCGACTCCAATTCTTGATTTTATCTCGGATTTCAAAAAATTTTACCCGATAAAGCTTAAAAATAGTTTTCCTTCAATTTGAGCCTCATTTTTTTACTCGATTTGACTTGGGTTTTCATCTGTAGATTCCTAAATTATGGGAAACATGTTTTTGAAGTAAAGTTTTAATTTTGTCCTTCTTTTGTGGAAACTCATTTCAGGGATCCGTTTTGACCCCGAATTAATAGTAGTCAATATAGGTGTTCTTGGTTTTGTTTTGATGCGTAGATTTCATATTTGATATTTTTAGTGAAGTTTTAGATTGTTTGTGAAAAATAAGGTTGTGGGTTCAAAGTATAGCAGACTGGTTTTGGATTTTGAGGTAGATTATGGCTTAACTCTTTCAGACTGGGTTGGGTAGTAAATTATGATACAAAATATATGTTAAGGGTTGGAAATAATCATGAAAAATGGCTATTTATGTGTTGTGTCCGTGTGGAAGCCTATATGTGATGAAATTGTTGAAATTGAGTTATTATTTGATATGTGTGACCGTGTGAGGTCCTATGTGATATTAATAGTCTTGAATACATATGAATAATTGTAGTGCGTTATGAAGATTCTTAATATGATACCATTGGTGTATTGTGATTATATTCATACTTCATTTAGCATATGAGACATGTGAAAATTCGTGGATGAAACTGAAATAATTAGTGGATATTGGCTCTCATGGTTGTGGAAATATACCATTGTGGTTGGTTATAAAAATACTCATTGTAATTGGTTGTGAGAATTACACCCTCATATCATACTCATTCATGAAACATTGGTACCACCATGGTAACATCTGAGAAACACTGACAACACCTTTTAAAAATCCTCCCAAAGGGATGTGTTGGGGAAGAGATATTGTAAAACATTATAAAACCCTTTCCGAAGGATGTATCAAAAAGGAAAAATATGAGATATGTGGATTGTATACGGGTTGACGAACCCCCCATGGATCCTACATTGAAAGACTTGCCTCTGTAGGTGTATATGGGGTTTGTGCGATGATACCGAAGGTTGTGGATGAGCTCGTACATCATCATCATCATATACACTACACTCACTTTAATGTGTTATGTTGTGTTATGTTGCCATATTGACTTGTCATCTATGTATTTTGGTATCTTCTTTTACTTTTATTTGATGATCTTGTATATTCAGGTTCCCCCTTGTTCTTCTTATATATGATATAATACATACTTCTGTTCTATCTTTGAGTGATCTTGCAATATATGTGAGATATATTAGAACTGTTAGTGCAAGCGGTGTGGACTACCGTTGTGGGATATTTTCTGATTGCAGGTGATGTGCCCTTAGTGTATATTTAGTATGCTTTATTTACAACTTTTCTTGATCAGACTATAATACCTACTGAGTACAAGTGGACCGTACTCATGCCTACTGTACCTTTTCGGGGCAGGTCCTAGCTCAAGTGTGCCTTAGCTTTCTTGACTTGAGCGATTCTTGGAGCTTCTAAGGTAGTGGCTGGACATTCATGCATCCGAAGTTCACCTCTATATTTTTATAGTAGTTATGTCTTTATTAGTATTCAAAAACAGATATTATTCCTTTGTGGTTATTTTTTGATGTATCTGACTTCTGGATTGTATTAGAACTTTTTACACTATTGACACATGGTTTTGGGTATGATTGATATTTTGGATAAGTTCTTTCCGCATTTTTATGATTACTTATATGGTTTGGCTTCATTCTAGAAGCCTTACCTTGGGATATTTCTGTCCTTTTCTCTTTTTGTATCAGTTTGGGTGATACGCTTACTTGTCAAGGTACACTACGACAAGTGCCATCATGACCCTTATTTTTGGGTTGTGACACTTCTGGTCTAGAGACAAATACAAAATAATAAGTAATGCAATGACCTACCTCATTGAGGATCATAACTCATTCTCAACCCCTAAGACTAAGTTCATGATTATTCCCTCCTTGTTCTGGAGTTTTTCTGCCATAATTCACTTAAAATTATCAACTTCATGGATAATTTAGTGCATTTGAACATGAAAGAGTAATTTAACAATCATTAACCAAAACTCAACGATTTTATACCTAAATCTCTCTTGTGCCTTAAAACCAACTAAAATCAACTCTTAATCCTCTTCAAACTTTATAAACTAGTAATTGTAAGGTCAAATTATCAATTTACTAGTTAACAAGGATGAATTCCTTATCTTAACAAAGAAAAATTATGAAAAATTGATGATTATTGCCCAAATCACCACTGATGTCCCAAAATACTTTTTAGAAAATAAACTGTTTTTGAAGGTTTTTGGGAGAAAAGAACGATTTATGTTGCTATAGCGACTTAGCCCTTGACCTTGTTGACTGATCGCTATAATGAAAATTATTCCGCTTTTGGATATGTCACTATAGTGATATGCACGTATCTATAGTGACATGTAAAAGGTATAAACTCAATTTTCCTCCAAAATTCCATTTTTCACAACATACTTAAATTCTAGACATTCCAAAATAATTTCCTTTACGCCGAGGTCCATTTTGGGAGTTCTACTTATCCGAATTCAATTGTAAAAAGTCATACAGGTTTCTTATCATCTTAGTTAACTATAAATCGAGATAAGAACTACCATATTTTCCCAATTTATTTTTGAATTTCCCTAAACTACACTTTGTACAATTTTCGTTCATGACTAGCCTAGCCTGAAAATTATAACTTCAAATCTGGGAAGAATCTTAGCCCAAATTTTTAAATAAGAGACTTACATGTAAAGACAAAAAGGATCATTACACAAAATTATCTCTCAACTATTGAAAATGGGTCAATTATACCCTTCATTTGTAAATGAGACCAAATATACCCTCATCCTTAAAAATATAGCCACTTATATCCCTAAAACCCAACACTTTGCCATGCCATTTTTACTTATTTTGAGCTTATATATTCACTGTCATGGCTAATATATTTGCTGGCATGACATTTATAATAGCTCCGTGGACACTTGTACTTGTCTTGGTTTGTAAAGTAGACACTTACACTTACACTTTTATCATCTGGACCCTTTAACCCGTCAAACCAAAATATTTTAAACCTCTTACCCATCAAAACATAACATTTTAAACCTTTTTTTCATCCAAATAATATGAGTGTAATACACTCACCGACACGTGGCATGCCATGTCATTTTTAATGACACGTAAGAAATTAAATATTCAGAATATATATAAAATTTAAATAATATTGTGAAAAAAAAGCTCCCCCACCCCCTCATTCTTGTCTTCTACCTAGCTTCAACCTGACTATTCATCAATTTTGAATAGGACAATTTGAATTTAGATTTTTGGGTATAACTCCCACCACCACACACTTCAATCAATTCCTCCTCTTCCTTTTCCAAATCAAAAAATTCAAACTCATTATCCACTTATTCAAATTCAATCAATTCAAATCAAAGTTCAATTCACACAGAAATTATTTGGTAAGTAATGGGATTTTGCTTTCTTTGTATATGTTTTCATCATTGATTTACTCTTTGTGTAGTAAAGGAAGGATCGATAGGACAATTGGAGTATTGGAGTCGATGAACAGTGAAAAAAATAGATACCCTTTAGATAATTTTGTATGTAGTTGTTTGATTTTCAAATTTTTGATTATGGAAAATGCTATGAGTTTAGGTTGGTAATGGTAATGGAGGAAAATCGGAGTGGATTGTATATGTGCATGTGTTTGACAAGGATAGAGAAGAAAATATGAATTGAGGGTGGGAGAGGGGAATGACTGGCTGGTAGAGCTGCTGGTGTGGTGTAACGCCCCAAATCTGGAACCCGAAATGCTACACAGTGCTCATGACCTTGAAGGATGATAAGATAACCCATAACTGATATCTGTACCTGAACACTACATAATATACTGTATAAATACAGAAATAAAGGTTGTAAGGCCATAAGGTTCAAAACTGTAACATAACTGATAAAACATAACATCTGGAGGTATGGTATATCAATACCAATATAACTGAAATAACTGTCTGAACAAGTTAGTCAAAAAACCTCTAACTGACTATAATGTCGGTATAAGGAGTTGAGGGGACATGTCCCCAACTAACTCCAACTACTGAAATAAACTAAGTACTGAAATGATAAAAAATAATGATCATGTCCTTGAAGGATGAGGGCTCACCGCAAACGTTGACTGTTGAGACTGGAATGCTATTGATGCTCTAGCGCTCGTGCTTTTGAACCTATGGTATAAAATACCATAGCAAAAATGTGTCAGAACGATTGAATATACTGGTATACATGCGAGGTAGGTTGAATGAAAAGGGTTCACATATGTGAACTATACTAACTGACTGGATAACATAAATGTGAGAATATATGCATGAATACGTAATAACTATAAGTGATTTCGTGATAACTTGATTACTAAGCCTGAGTACTGATAACATGAGGTACTAATAACTGTATAACTAAAATAACTGATACTGAGCGACTATATTTGACAATCTAGGTTCTGATGAAACTAGATGAGTTCTATACTGTTCTGAGTTGACTGTATCTAATAGTCCTGAATTTTGTAGAACTATCTAAGTTCTATTACTGAGACTGAATGATTGTATCTAACAATCCTGATTCTATAACATGAAACTGTCGGAAGTAGTCATCTAACCGACATGCCCCAAATAAAGAAATATAGCTGAGTTGGCTCATCAACCCTCATCTGATAGTGTTGATTTCTCAATCTATGCTGGCTACATAGTTATGGAACGTAAGGATGACTTCTAAGAATCACACCCTCATCTGACAGTATGTGTTCCCATCCTTAGGTTCACTCGGTGCCAATTCCTACTCCCATCTGAATAGACACTGAACGTGGATTACTAAACTGAACTAGACTAAATTAACTAAATTTTGTTGACTGACAGAATAGTACTGAGATTACTCAATTACTGAGCTTTCTTGAGTCATATGACTGACTGAGTTCTATGTATCATGGATTGATTGAGGATATCGTGAAAACATGACACTGATTCTAAGCACACAACTATATTTTTCATGTACAAGTACCCCTAGGAATCGATGGAAAGAAACTGACCAAGCATAAATTTCTTGAATACATGACCAACATCAACAATCCATAATATAATAAGTTGGAGGATTCATGAAGTATAAGTTCTAAAGCACCACAATGGCAACACATATATCCATAATTCATTGACTAAGACATTTCATCAAACACTTTATGTGCATAAACTTGTACATGAGTGGAGATTTCATGTTATTATACTAGTATGACACTTTTCCTTCACATAGGTATTTAATCAAACACAAGGGGAGAATGCTTTGGTTATACCATCATCAACACATCTAATAATCATGGATACATTAATCAACTTGTAAATTGAAGGGGTTTGTCATGATTATTATACAAATCTTCATACACTAGGGTCAATCATTGGAATATGTAATCTAAAACGTGAATCAAAACCCCACAACATTATGAACATGAATTTCAATTCTATTTACATCATGAACATTCATAAATACACAAATCTTGTATTTTGAAAAGAGATTCTTGAGCTTCATGGGTGAAAGAGACCCATGAATCAACATATGACATACCTACATTATGAGTTTCTTGAAGTTTTTAGACTTGAATAACTTGAATTTCTTAGTTTCTTGAAGGAGATATGGATCTTGTCTCTTGGGGATTATCTTTCAGAGAAAACCCTAATTTGATGTTGTGAATGAATAATGAACTTATGAGTTTATGTCTGATATTATTAGGGGTTAAAACGGGTGGAAAAAAACACAAATACCCTTTTTAAAAATGACTTAAAATAAATAAGCAAACTATGCGATGGTCCATCGCTGGGTCGACGGTCCGTCGGATCTGACCACCGCACCTGGGAAGAATAGGGGCTTACTGCCTCTGCTGCGATGGTCCATCACTAGCTTGATGGTCCATCGGCCTGAGACGTCGCTCTTAGGCAGAATGAGGTCTTACTGCCCCTGCTGCGATGGCTTGGGCGACGGTCCATCGCTAGCTTGACTTTCTGTCGGCCTTCACTGTCGCACCTGGGCAGTTTTGACTGCTTTCTAAATTTTGGCCATAAATTTCTCTTTCGATGTCAGATTTGGAAGAAATGGGTATCGATGGGAAGCCTATTCAATTTCCTACTCAACAAAAAGTAAAAGTCTTAAAAATTCCACGTGTACAAAAGTGGATTCATCTTTCAAAGTAAGTTTCTAACATTCTTAGGACGATTTCAAGCTAGGTAGGAGTACAGGGTATTACAATATCTCCCCATTGAGAACATTCATCCTTGAATAAGACTGAGTGGGATGGAAGAAGATAAATTGAAATACCTACTGAAAATGAATAACTAGAACATGATTTCATGACTAACATGACTGATAACTGAATATATATCATACTGAACACGCATATCTAATGCATGTGTAACTAATTCATGAATGTATGACTGAGTGTTCTGAGGAACTAAGTTTCTCACAATGAGAATACATATCTGATGCATGATTATATGATTGAACTGGTGCGTGAATGCATAATTTAATATGTAATGGTATTTAATACCAAGTTTATAATGGAATTCTGAGCATGAACTGTATACTAAGTTTATAACTAAAATCTGAACATAAAACTGATTAGATCAAGGAGGACTATTACCTTGAGCTAGATCTGAGTTAGTGGGGAAGCGGTGAAGATACTTGGTATGCATGTCTACTTCTGCTTCCCAAGTAGCTCCCTCAATGGACTAATTCTTCCAAAGAACTTTGACTAGCGGGACTTCTTTGTTCCTCAGTCTACGCGTCTGATAGTCTAGGATTTTGACTGGAATCTCTTTATAAGAAAGGTTGTTCTGAACATCTACGCTCTGAATAGAGACTAGAACTGCTGGGTCACCTATCCATTTCTTGAGCAAAGAGACATGGAATACTGGATGAATTGAGGCTATATCTGAAGGCAATTCGAGCTCATAAGCTATCTTACCAAATTGACTGAGAATCTTGAAGGGACCGACATATCGAGAACTGAGCTTTCCCCTCTTGCCAAACTATTTCACTCCCTTCATGGGAGAGATATTTATATAGACATAGTCACCAACCTCAAACTCGAGGTCCTTTCTGCGTATATCTACATAAGACTTTTGTCGGCTCTAAGCAGCCCGAAGTCTTTCTCTGATCAACTGGACTTTTTCTAAGGTATCGAATACTAATTCAAGCCCAATAACTGAGGCCTCACTAACTTCAAACCAACCAACTGGAGATCTATATCTCTTACAGTAGAGAGCTTCGAATAAAGCCAACTTAATACTGGAATGATAGCTATTGTTGTATGCAAACTCAATCAAAGGCAAGTGGTCATCCCAACTACCCTTGAAATCAATTCCACATGCTCGTAACATATCTTATAGAGTCTGAATGGTCCTTTCTGCTTGACCATCTGTCTGAGGATGAAAGGTTGTACTGAGATGAACTTGGGTACCAAGACCCTTTTGGAATGCTTTTTAGAAATGAGAGGTGAACTGGGTACCTCTGTCTAAAATAATAGATAATAGAACATCGTGCAATCTAACCAACTCCCTGATGTAGAGTTTGGTGTAATCCTCGGTTGAATAAGAGGTATGGAATGAAAAAAATGAGCTGATTTGGCTATCCTATCTACAATGACCCAAACTGAATCATGCTGATGACGAGTACAAGGAAAACCCATCACGAAGTCCATGTTCACTTCTTCCCACTTCCAAGTAGGAATACTAAACTCCTACATGGACCCACTAGGCTTTTGATGTTCTATCTTAACCTGCTGACATATAGAGCACTTAGCCACAAACTATGCAATATCTCTCTTTATCTTACTCCACTAATAGATTTCCTGCAAGTCGCGGTACATCTTTGTGGCCCCTGGATGAATAGAGTAGCGTGCACCATGCGCTTCTGCAAGAATTCGTTGCCTCAAGTCATCTACATCTTGAACACACAGATGACCTTGTCAACGCAGAACACCATCTCCCCCTTGGGAGAAAACCTCTACTTTCTGATCCTTGACTGACTGTTTCAACTTGACTAGACTGGGATCTCTATCTTGCTTTTCTTTCACCTCAAAAACTAGAGATAATTCTGGACTACTTTAAACCCATATGTCACCCTCTTCTGTATCGACTAAGCGAACACCTAGTCTGGCAAGATGATGGACTTCTTGGGCTAGCTTCTTATTACTATCCTCAACATGAGCAACACTACCCATAGATAGTCTACTGAGAGCGTCGTCCACTACATTATCCTTGTTCGGATGATAAAGGACACTCATGTCATAATCTTTCAAGAGCTCTAACCACCTTCTCTGATGAAGATTGAGATATTTTTAAGAAAAGACATACTGAAGGCTCTTATGATCTATGAAAAATCTACATAAACTCCATATAGATAATGCCTCCAAATCTTCAAGGAAAAAACTACAGCTGCTAACTCAAGATCATAAGTAGGATAATTCTTCTCATGTGGTTTAAGTTGTCTGGAGGTGTAGGCTATGACCCTACCATGCTACATGAGGACACAACCCAAACCTACTCCGGATGCATCACAATACACCACGAACCTACCTGGGCCATCTGGAAGATCTATGATTGGAGATGATACAATACAACAAAGGGAAGCATGATATCACACACCAAAATTAGTCCACAAGTTCAAGAACCGAGGACCCCTTTGGTGACTATCTCTCGAATTCAACAATACAACACAATAACGAGATGAATAAGGTGTTTAACAAATAAAAACAGCCAATATCCAAACTAGATTAACAACAAGAAGATAAAGAACAAAGATGAACAAAAAATTTGGCCAACAACACCACAAAACTAAGAGTAATGAACAAGAACAAAAACAACAAGATTACAAGAATAAAAGGATAGATAGTGAGATATAGATTGTTACAAGAATTAGGAACAAAGTATGATTCAAACACTACCCTTAATTAATGTAACAACAAACCACACTCTTACGGTGACCGCCAAGAAAATCACTCACCTCAAGATCCACCATTTCCAAGCAAAGAACAATATTGGCTTTTCCAAGCCCTATACTAAGGGTGGCTTTTCCAAGCCCTAACTAAGATCTATACTAAGGTGTTGCACTCTCCAAAGAGAGAATAAGTCTTTCAAATGTTCATCTTTCATTAACTAAGTGAAAATAACCCTAACATGTTCTATTTATTCAATTACAAGACAAGACAAAATGACAAGAATGTCCTTAATGAGGAGGGGAGGCCATGGAGTGCATTTAGAAAAAGTGAAGTGACCAAAATGCCCTTAATGAAGGTGTCCAAAGTTGTGAGCCATTAAGTGTTGTCCAAGGTCATGAGTCATTAAGTCTCAAATTATCCAAGCAATCTTCCAAATGCGGCATTGCTCTATCAAGTGCCCAAAATGGTCTCTATATGTATGCTCTCGTATCCTTGAGGTGACCAAGTATTGAGCCTCTATGTGTTGGCCTCCAAAGATGTCATCAAAAGATAAGAGGGCTATTTTTCCCATATCAGGAGCTGAGGTGAGTCGAGTCTTCAATTTCTGAAAACTCTTCTCGCAAGAATCTGACCACTAAACCTTGACTTTTCTCTGAGTCAATCTGGACATAGGGGATGCAATATAAGAAAGTCCCTCAATAAACCATCTATAATAGCCAGTCAAACCCAAGAAACTCTTGATGTTTGATGGAGAGACAGGATGATCTACTTTAATACCATCACTGGAAATAATATGGCCAAGGAATGCTACTGACCTTAGCCAAAACTCGCACTTACTGAATTGGTAAACAGTTGATGATCTCTGAGAGTATGAAGAATGATTCTACGATGGACTGCATGATCACGCTCACTGCAGGAATAGACCAGAATATCATCTATGAAGACTATAATAAACATGTCCAAGTAATGCTTGAACACCCGATTCATCACGTCCATAAAAGCCACTGGGGCATTAGTAAAACCAAAAGATATGATTAGGAATTCTAAGTGACCATATTGAGTGCAAAAAGCTATTTTTTAAATGTCACATTCTCTGAATCTGAGCTGATGATAGCCGGATATGATGTCTATCTTAGAGAAATAACTGGCACTCTGAAGTTGGTCAAATAAGTCATCGATTCTGGGAAAGGGATACTTGTTCTTGACAATAACTTTATTGAGCTAATGGTAATCAATACACATTTTGATAGAACTATCTTTTTTTTGCATGAATAAGACTAGTGCACCCTACGGGGACACACTGGGCCTGATGAATCCCTTATCTAAGAGATCCTTCAACTGCTCTTTCAATTCTCTGAGTTCTCTTGGTGCTATTCTGTATGGTGGAATAGATATAGCCTGAGTATCTAGAAGAAGATCAATGCCGAAGTCTATTTCCCTTTTGGGAGGAATTCCTGAAAGATCTTCGGGAAAGACATCTGAATATTCATTCACAACTAGAACTGATTCAAGACTGGGAGTTTTTGAACTAGAGTCCTTGACATGAACAAAATGATAGACACATCCCTTAGATATCATTTTTCATGCCCGAAGTTAGGAAATAAGCTGACCTCTGAATGCTTAAGTACTACTCCCCCACTCTAGGACGGGTTCACTTAGAGATTGGAACTGGACTATTCTATTTCTGCAGTCGACTGTGGCATAGCAGGAATGAATCCAATCCATGCTGAGAATGACATCAAAATTAGTTATCTCTAATTCGACTAAGTCTGCTGAAGTGACTTTCTAGAATATCATAATCGGGCAGTTCCTGTATACCTACCAGGCTATAATGGTTTTACCCACTAGGGTAGAGACTGAGAAGGGCTCCACTAGAATTTCAGGACTAACTCTGAAATTGACTGCTATATAGGGTGTAACAAAAGACAAAAAAGCTCCTGGATCTAGCAAAGCATAAAAATGCATATGAAAGATCTGCAACGTACCAGTAAATACATCAGGAGAATTTTCCTAAACTTATCAGGACAGGAGAGCATAAAGTCAATTTGGGCGTTGCCCACTAGTAGCACCGAAAGTGGTAGCCTGCTGATTTGGGCGACCGGACTGATTTACAAAATGGTTCTGCTGACCCTAATAACCTGAATGGGGATAATTTCTGACTCTATGGCCTAGCTTGCCATATCTAAAGCAGACAGCATTGCCAGCTCTGCAAGCACCCTTGTTGTTCTTACCAAAAGTCTAACAAAGGGGATTAGTTTGGGCATTGCTAACACTACCCTAAGACTTAAAGCCTGGCACCCTATCTTTATTACCATTTCTGCACTTAGGAGCTGGAGCACTGGCTGAAGAAGCAGCTGGAACGGATGACTTAGGAAGAAACTGAGAACGGTTTCCACTTTCTGATTTGGGCTGAGAAAAATTGACACTACCTGTCCTTGCTTTCTTATTCTGCTTCTCCCTCATCTTAATTTTTTCATCTTCTATCTACTAATCATGAGTCATAAGCCTGGATAAAGTCATGTCACTATTCAATATCGCAGACCTACACTCGTTGACCACACTATCATTTACCCCTGAGACAAAACTTACATATCTTGGCCCTGCCGCCTGCAACAACATGAGGGGCATATGTGGCTAATTGAGTAAACTAAAGAGAATACTCTTTCACTATCATGTTTCCCTGCCTGAGGTTGATAAATTCTAACACCTTAGCCTCTCTCAGCTCTTGGGGAAAGAATCTATCTAAGAATGCAGTGACAAACTCCTCCCACTCAATAGGCCCTGAATCATCTGGCCTTTCTGACTCCCACTGCTTGTACCAAGTGTGAGAAACATCATACAGCTGGTATGTAGCTAGCTCGGGACTCTCACTAGGAGTAAACCCTATGATATTTATAACTTTCTGAACCTGATCGATGAATTCCTGAGGGTCCTCATTTGACTTAGACCTGAGAAATGATGGAGGATTCATTCAGGTAAAATCCCAAATCCTGGATACAGTTGTATTGGCCATTAGGTTCGCCAGAATGGTAGTTGTTCGTTCATTCTAAATAGAAACTAAATAAGCAAGAGAAGTGAATGCAGCTCTGAACTCTGCATAAGAAACATGTTCGCCCAAAGGTTCTTCAGGATGAGAGGTAGATTGATTCCCATTTCTTCATTTAGGAGGCATATTCTATAAAAGAAAGGGAGAAATGGATTAGGCTGAGAGATTAGCTTGAGATTATGCTCACTGGCATGATAAGAATACTGAAAGAAGGGAAACTATTCCTAAAACATCTTATAACCTTCTGCACATAAATATGGCGTGCAACACACCATGCATAAGACTCTACTAGATGTAGCTTTCAGACTTCCTAGGACTCTATTGAACCTGAATCTGATACCAAGTTTGTAATGCCTCGAATTTGGTACCTCGAATGCTATATGCTATATGGGTACCTCTAACCCATAACTGATATCTGTACCTGAACACTGCATAATATACTGTATAAATATAGAAATAAAGGTTGTAAGTCCATAAGGTTCAAAACTGCAATATAACTGTTAAAATATAACATTTGGGGGTATGGTATATCAATACCAAAACAACTGAAATAACTGTCTGAACATGCTTGTCTGAAAAGCCTCTAACTGATTGTATTGTCTGAATATGGAGTTGATAGGATATGTCCCCAACTAACTCCAACTACTGAAATAAACTAAGTACTTAAATGATAAAAAATAATGATCATGTCCTCAAAGAATGAGGGCTTACTGCTAACTCTGACTACTGAGACTGGAATGCTACTGAAGCTCTGGAGCTCGTGCTTCTGAACCTATGGTATAAAACACCACAGTGCAAATGCACCAGTATGATTGAATGTACTGGTATGCATGTGAGGTAGGCTGAATACAAATGGTTCACATGCATGAACTATACTAACTGACTAGATAACATAAATGTAAGAATACATGCATGAATACATAATAACTATAACTGAGTTCATAATAACATGATTACTGAGCCTTAGTACTGACAACATGAGATACTGATAACTATATAACTAAAATAACTGATATTGAGAGACTGTATCTGACAGTTTAGGTTCTGATGGAATTAGCTGAGTTGCGTGCTGTTCTGAGTTGACTGTATCTGACAGTCCTGAATTCTGTAGAACTATCTGAGTTTATTACTGAGCCTAAATGATTGTATCTAACAGTTCTGATTCTATAACATGAAACTGTAGGAAATATTTATCTAACCAACATACCCTAAATAAAGCAATATAGATGACTTGGGGTCCAATCTGTAATCCCAATTAGAGGGGTGTCAATACTGCGCCACTGGTAAAGACAAGCTGTGGGTGACCCTTATCTGACAGTGTCCCCAAAAGAGAATAGTGGGACCCTCATCTGATAGAGTTTATCCACCTCTTCAACCCTCATCTGACAGTGTTGATGTCTCAACCTATGCTGGCTACATAGTTTTGGAATGCAAGGATGGCTTCTAAGAATCATACCCTCATCTGATAATATATATTCCCATCCTTGGGTTCTTTTGGTGCTAATTCTTACTCCCATTTGAATAGATACTGAACGTGGATTACTGAACTGAATTGGACTGAATTAACTGAATTCTGTTGACTGATAAAATAGTACTGACATTACTCAATTACTGAGCTTTCCTGAGTCACATGACTGACTGAGTTCTATGAATCATGGCTTGACTGAGGATATTGTGAAAACATAACACTAATTCTAGGCACACAACTATATTTTTTAGGTACAAGTACCCCCAGGACTCGATAGAAGAAACTGACAAAGCATGACTTTCTTGAATACATGACCAACATCAACAATCCATAATATAATAAGTTGGAGAATTCATGAAGTATAAGTTCTAAAGCACTACAATGGCCACACATATATCCATAATTTATTGACTAATACATTTCATCAAACACTTGACATGCATGAACTTGTACATGAATGAGGATTTTATATTATTATACTAGTATGACACTTTTCCTTCACATAGGCATTTAATCAAACATATGGGGAGCATGCTTTGGTTATACAATCATCTACACATCTAATAATCATGGATACATCAATCAACTTGTAAATTGAAGGGGGTTTATCATAATTATTATACAAATGTTCATACAATAGGGTAAATCATTGGAATATGTATGTAAAACATGAATCAAAACCCCCACAACATCATGAACATAAATTTCAATTCTATTTAAATCATGAACATTCATAAATACACAAATCTTGTATTTTGAAAAGAGATTCTTGAGCTTCATGGGTGAAAGATATCCATGAATCAACATATGACATACCTGGGTTATGAGTTTCTTAAAGTTCTTAGACTTAAAGAACTTGAATTTCTTAGTTTTCTGAAGGAGATTTGGATCTTGTTTCTTGGGGATTATGTTTGAGAGAAAGCCCTAATTTGATGTTGTGAATGAATAATGAACTTATGAGTCTATGTCTAATATTATTAGGGGTTAAAACGGGTGGAAAAAGACCCAAATATCCTTTTTAAAAATGACTTAAAATAACTAAGTGGACTATGAGATGGTCCGTCGTTAGGTCGATGGTCCATCGGTTCTGACCATCGCACCTGGGTAGAATATGGGCTTACTGCCTCTACTGCGATGGCTTGGGCGATGGTCTGTCACTAACTCGATGGTCCGTTGGCCTGAGTCATCGCTCTTAGAAAGAATGCAGTCTTATTGCCCCAGCTGCGATGAATTGGGCGATGGTCCGTAGCTAGCTTGACGGTCCATCGTCCTTCACCATCACACCTGGACAGTTTTGACTGCTCTCTGTATTTCGGTCATAACTTTCTCTTTCGATGTTGGATTTGGACGAAATAGGTATCGATGGAAAGCTTATTCAATTTTTCACTCAACAAAAAATGAAAATCTTACAAATTCCACATGTACAAAAGTGGATTCATATTTCAAAGTAAGTTTCTAACATTCTTGGGACGATTTCAAGCTAGGTGGGAGGACGAGGTATTACATGTGGGTTGGGGAAGATGAAGTGGGGTGAAGAATGATGGTGTTGGTGCTGGGCGAGGGTGGGGATGGGGATGGGGGACTGGAAGGGGGTTGTGATTTTTTAAATTCTTTTTAATCTACAATTGTTTTTTAAAAAAATATTTTTGAGGTAAAATTTTTTATGTCACTCACTGAAAAATATGTGTAAAATATGCATTTTTCCAACTCATCAATTTAATGTCACATATACAATCAAGGGTTTAAAATATTATGTTTTGATGAGTTTAAGTGTCCAGATGACAAAAGTGTAAGTACAAGTATCTACTTTACAAAATAGGACAAGTATAAATGTCCACGGAGCTATTCTCCAAACTGAAATAACAAATTAAAATTCCTATTCATTAAATCATCCCTATCCTTTTCTTATATATTTCTTTGTGAAAAAATATTTCAGCAGCCAAAATGTGATACATCTATAAAATCATGGCGTAGTTGTTGGGTTTGAAATAAAGAAAGTCTCATGCGGAAGCTTATAGTTTGCAAACCATGAAGATGATAAATCATATGATAAAGAAAAACATAATACTAAAGGGCATATTATTAATATGGTTTAGTCGAATAACCTACATATTAAAAATAATATTGAAAAACTTATAATTTATTGGGAGAAATCTCCCCCTAAATAAAATTTTTAATGACTACATTGTGGATTCTATTCTGTTGTGGTATGAGAAGGGGTTTTCTTTTTATTGATGATGAAATTTTTCCTCCAAGAAAGAGGTTTGCCAAATAAGGAAGATTTTTATATTTTCCTTTTACGAAAAGTAAAAGTAACTATGGTATTACTTTTGTTTTTCCTTCTAAGAAAAGCAAAATTAAATTTGGTAAGAAAATCAGGGCAAAAACCCTAACAAATCTCTCCTTTTTGGCTTGATTTTCTTGATATAATTTGATCCACCCTCTTCGCGTGCATGATCTTTGTTCTTTAAAAAACCTTCATCATTGTTGCTTGCCATGGTTAAAAATATGATTTAAAATATTATGGTTAAAAGTAGGTTAAAAATAAATATTTTATTTTTATTTTTATTTTTAAAGATGCAACAACAGAAATGTTAAAATATGCTTAAAACTTCTTCTCTACATGTAGCTAGACAAAAAAATTTCATTATCATTAAATTGATTGTAAATTGATTAGACCCATCTTGAACTTGTCTTCAACATCATTTCACCAAACTACTAGATCTTTGAACTGCAGTCTCTGATACCACTTGTTTGGTTCAAAATCGAGAGGGCATCATGCGAAAATATATAGTTTGCAAACCATGAAGATGTGATGTGTGAGCTAATGCTAACACATTTGAGGCTTTAACCTAGAATAATTGAAAAGTCTTAAGCAACTTTTATCATTTTTTATTGTTTTATGTTTGATTTTGCAGTAGAAGCTAAGATGATAGAGAACCAATAAGAATGGACACAATAGGAGTTGAAATCTAAAGTAATTAGAAGAGAAGTGTGGCTGATAACATTTCTGATAAGTCGTCAGCCCTATGATAAGTTATTATCTTCATCGTTATCCTTAGACAGATAATGGACCTGAGTTGAGAGTTGTGATGACATTTTATAATAAGCCGTCAAGGAGCTGATAGGTCATCAAGATTGTCGTTAGCCTAAGACAAAACATGAGAGCTGAGGTAGAGACTTGACGACATTCATGATAAGTCATCAAGTATTTGATAGGATGTCACAGTTTGTCGTCAGCCTAAGGCAGCAAGTATCAAAAGCAAAGAGGAGCTGATGACATTTATGATAAGTCGTCAGCCTCCTGATAGGTTGTCACCAATGTCGTCACCTAATTTGACGGATTATTAAACTCTGTGAATTTGTTTCATTATTTAGGCTGAACTATTTAAAGTATAGTTTAGGATTTTCTTGGGACTTCCGAACTTGAGTTTTGAGACACATTTTTTTATTTTCTCTCTAGTTTTCTTGGCTTGAAAAAGAAATTACTTTGAAGAGATTTTAATTATTATTTTGGGATTTTCATTGTGATTTAATCTGAGAATCACTAGTTACTATTAATCTTATGGTAAGTTTATCTTTCAAATCATGAATACAACTAGTTTTTTCGATTATTACACCATGAGTGGCTAAATTTCTTTAGCCCGAATTATGAGACCTAGGGTTAAGTCTTGATAAGGTGCTAAGTGTTCAAGATTCGAAAGGTAATAGGACTCCTTGATAATTCTAAGGTTTTAATTATTATTTGTTGGTTGCAAATGATAGATAACACCTGCTTTGATTTGCTTGAGAAAAAAATCAAATATAGTGGGAAGTGAATTATCAACAGGGACTTGGAAACACTAAACTTCCGTTTAATAATCAATGTTGTAACAAGGTTGGTTAACCTAAGGTAAAGTCTAGTTAGTAAATATAAATTCCCTAAGTCCGAGAGGATTAGGTAATTAAATGCTTAAGTAGGTTGAGAGACATTTAGGCATAACTTCGATAAAGAAAATCTGTTGTTCCTACCAATCGTGAGAATCTTGAATCACTATCAGCATCTGTCAAGTACCAAAACCCCTAGTGAACATAATTCTTGTTTTTCATAAACTCTTGATTGCAAACACTGAAACTAAAGTGACCAACAAATACTTGTTAAACTAAAAACTCCCATTACTGGAAACATCCAACTATCAGTTAATTAAATTGCAAATGATATAAGTTCACACCATATTCCCTGTGGGATTCAACTTCAACCTAGTTGTTTTATATATTGACAACGGTCGCTTCCATTCTCATTGAGAGGTATAGTTTGAGTGTTATCGAAAATGGCGCTGTTGCTGCGGAATACGATTATAAATTAAAGTTTGTGTGAGCTAATTGACTGTTAGTCAAGTTTCCCAGGTTTACATTTATTTGTTGTTTTTATTTATTACAAGATCTTTATAGTGTATGCCAAGAACCAGAAGTTCTAGAAAACCATTATTACCACTTAATCTGGAACCACAGTGAATTGAAAGAATGGCAGACCAATAAGAGGCTGACAGATTAACAGCCTTATCTAGATCTCAGGTGAATGTGCAGAATGTCAGTCAACAAGTACGACATCCAAATCCTGAGGATGAAGATTTGGAAGATGAGGAGTTGCTAAATCCTGGTAACCCAAGGCATGTAGAATAAGTAGTTGCACTAGTACGGCATAATGTTAACAGGAATCATCAGTTCCAAGATAGACAAGAATACTATCCGGTCCAGTATGACCTTAATGATGATGATGATGGAATGGACGGAGCAGATGCAACGGGTGAAATCATTCCTCCACTGTTGGCACCTGGGGAAAAATTCAACATTACAAGTACTATGATTCAACTCCTCAATCTGAAGGGGTTGTTTGGTGGTCTTCCTAGGGATGACCCAAACTTGCATCTAGTGAATTTTTTCACCATCTATAAGTCTTTTGATAACCCAGGAGCGGGCCAGAATTCTATCTGGTTTAGATTATTTTTGTTGTCTCTGTCTGGGGAGGCAACATTATGGCTTAATGAGCTGACACCCAATTCTATAACCAACTAGAGTCATTTGAAAGGAGCTTTCCTAGAAAGGTTCTTTCTGCCTTCCAGGAGGGTACAGTTGAGGGATGAAATCAGCAACTTTAGGCATCTCCCGACTGAAGCCTTGCATAAAACCTTGGAGAGATTCAAGAAGAAGCTGACACAGTGTCCGAACCACAATATGATGGACATACACTTGATGAAGACTTTGTACAGGGCTCTTAACTTTATTAAAAAACCAATTATAGATAATGCTACTGGTGGTTCATTTTTTGATCTTACATTCCCAGAGGCTTCAGAGATGCTAGAGAGAATGACCAAGCAGAGTTGGGCATGGCATACCAGAGACTCTGTGGTAGCTAACCCTAGTATTTCTGGGGTTATTACTACGGAACAACACAGAAGAGATGAGGAGCATGACCAAGACATGGCTTACCTTAAAATGCAGATGGACTTGCTAACCAAGCACTTGCTATCAGGAAAGACTGAGAAGGTAAAAGCTGTAGGATCGCAAGATAGAGTTGATGCTGATGAAAAAGAAGAGGCGGACTATATTAATAATCAAGGAGGTTTTTGAGGCAATATCCAAGGGAATCAAGGTTAGAACTATTATGATTAGCCTAGTTATAAAGATAGAGAGCAGGGAAATTGGAAGAATAATAATGGCAGGAGTGGGCTATATGTTTCTCTTAGAAATCGTGAGGCTGCTACAACAAGTTCTGAAGAGATATGCATGGAGGATATGATGGCTAAGTTGTTGAAGGGAGTGGATGCTACCAACTCTGGTGTGACCACCATGAAGACCGATCTGACATCCATTAGTCAGTTGGTAAACTCACACTCCACCATAATTAAATAGTTGGAGCAGTAGATGAGCCAACTCTCTGCAGTATTCAACCAAAGGAAGAGCGGAACATTACCAAGTAATATGGTCCAGAATTCACGGAATGATGGCTCGTGTATGGAGATTACCACTAGAAGTGGTAAGATATTGCCTGGCCCTTCTATGGGAAAACACGTAGTTGATGAGGTAGTTGATGAGGAACCGAAAGAAGAAGGTCCAGTGGAGTCTGAGAAGCCGGATAATTCTGATGATGCTCTGGATCAAGAAAAAGAGAAGGAGAAGGAGGTAGTGTTTAAAATTATATCAAGGTCACCACCTCCCTTTCCTCATCGATTAAAGAAAAAGTTGAGGATGCAAAATTCAGCAAGTTCATGGCAATGCTCAAACAACTGACGGTGAATGTGCCATTGATTGAGGCACTTGAGCAAATGCCAGGATACGCAAAGTTTATGAAAGACCTTTTCACGAAGAAATGGAAGGTTAGCCATGAGCTAGAGGACAATCTTTTTTATTGTGGCGCTATCTCCACAAGGTCTTTAGTGCAAAAAAAGGCAGATCCAAGAGCATTTATCATCCCGTGCATGATTGGGTCCTTGAATTTTACAAAAGCGTTATGCGATTTGGGAGCCAATATAAACCTAATGCCACTTTTAGTGTACAAAAAACTGGGTTTAGGGGATCCTACCTCGATAAACATGCGGTTGGTGATGGCAGATAGGGTTGCAAAGTGGCCTGTGGGCATATTACATGATGTCTTGGTAAAGGTGGACGATTTTATTCTACCTGATGATTTTGTAGTCCTGGATTGCGAGGTGGACTTTGAGGTGCCCATCATCCTGGGTATACCATTCCTACCAACTGGAAGAATGATAGTGGACATGGAGCTGAATGAACTGAAGTTCAGGCTCAATGACAAGGAAGCAAGATTCAAAATACACTCATCTATGATGCAGAAAAAGGAGATGAGTGTTTTCTCAATCTTGGACGTATTCTATGAAGATGGTAAAGAGGTATCAATAGGTTGTCTTAGGGAAGTCTGAGTAGTCAAGATAACCAAGTCGTGCCGCGACATTAAACCAGGCGCTATTGGGAGGCAACCCAAAATTTTTATGTTTTAGCAAAATATTAATTTTTGTAGATAGGTTTTAGTTAAAAAGGAGGTGGAATCGATATATCCATCCAAGTACTCCTGACGATTTTTTGTTGATGGGCTGTCACAATTGTGATAAGCTGTCAAATTCATCATTAGAGACATTAGCTCTGAGGTAGGTTCTGTTAAGGCTGACAACATTTGTGATGGGCTATCACACTTGTGATAAGCCATTAGCAAATGTCTTCAAAATGGTCCCAAAATTGGCTATCAAAAATGTCTGGGCCCAGGTAAAAAGATTTGACCCGACCCAAACGTTGTATTTCTACCTTCCCACTTGTTTCCTCTATTTACTTTAAAGTTTTATTTTCTTTCCATATTTAGTTTATTTTCTCCCTTTCCTTAAGTGCTTCCAAGTAAAACGAAAGAAAAACTTCCTTGTGTGCGTGGATTAACAATCAGAATCAAGAATCTTTCTTTACTTCCTCTTGCTCGTGTAACCAAATTGAAGGCACCTATCAGGTATGCTCAAACTATTACTTTTCTCTTCAGTTGATAAGTGGTAAACTGATGTGAACCAAGGTTTCCAAGAAACTTAAGTCAATTTTAGCTTGCAAAAGTAGGAAAATCGGGAACTAGGGTTTGCTGTGCAAGTTTGAGACTTGAAAGCTCAACCTAAAAATGAGAATCGATAGGGTTTTAAGAAAAAATAGGATCAAAAATTAAGTTAAAATCGAGCTAGGATTTTGTCTAGAGCTGACGACATTCATGATAAGCTATCACAACTATGACGGCTTATCAGAAATATCATCAGAAGTTAATAAAAATATTGTGGGTTCTGTTTAGAGCTAACGACATTTGTCATAAGCTATCACCTTTGTGATGGCTTATTAGAAATGTCTTCACACCTGGGATCTGAAGAATAATCAAACCCTTTCAAGGGGTGTGGAACTTCAATGATGAATGTGCTTGTGTTTATACTCTTGAGTGTCAATTAATGGTCTTGTCTCTTGCTACAGGTCTTATAATGGCACCCAAATGAAAGAATCCCAAACCTACAAAGAAAGAGCAACAAAGGAGTGTACCTCGAAGACACATTAATGAGGAGTCTGATTATGAGGAAGAAGAGCCACTGCTAAGAAAGAAGATAAGCCCAAAAAAAAACTCCATCACCCCCACCAGTTAAGGTAGAGGAAAGTGAAGAGAGTGATACTGAGCTAATAACTTCTGAATGTACAGCTTCTGAGAAGTCAGCCTCTAAGCAACAAGAGTCTGAACATGCTGAATCTGGAGAGCATGATTTAGATCATCCTGATTCCAAAGAACATGAGTCTGGGCAACCTAAATTCGAGGGACCATCAACCGAGTCCCCTTCTTTTGAGCCACAAGATGAGGAAGAATCTTCGATTAGGGGAACTATGGTTAAATGCAAAAATTCTGAAGTCTGAGACGGCACAAGGTGGCAGATTCCCAAAGCACAAAAAATCTTCTTTGATAGGCTTCGTAGAACTAACAGAAGGGCTATTAAGAGGCCAATATTTGAATAGAAGAGAATCATCACTAAAGGGTTGAGAAGATTCCCTGAGGTGGAGCAGAAATTTCATGATTACAACTTGGGATGGACTACACGAGGAGGAAATTTATTTTGTCCTACACTAGTTAGGGAATTCTATGCGAACTACCAAGATCACTTGGAAAACATGTGTAAAGAAGGAGAGAAAGCAGCAGACCAACCTTTGTTGGATAAATTTTTGTTACGGGGCATAATGGTGGATATTTCTAAAGCGACAATCAATAGGTTCCTTTATGGACCAAACTTCACTCCTCAAGCCATTTCACCTACTTTTTATGCCCGGTTAAAGTATCAAGAAAATCAATAGACTTAGTTAGCCACGCTCATAGCTGATGGAGAATTGGAATGGCTGACCAACCCAATTGAAAGGATCTTCAAGGCCTCCCTAAATTTAGATGCAAGATTTTGGTGGGGTATTATACGTACCCGGTTGATGCCCACAGATAGTGATAATATCCTTGGGGATGACAGAACAATACTAGTCGCAAGTTTTGTGGCTAACCACAAATTGAACTTTAGAGAGATTATCACTGAAGAGATAAAAATTTAGGTCGCAAGGTTCGATACAGCATACCCCTTACCTTGTTTAATTACAAGGTTGTGTATGGCATCCAATGTGCCTAAGATAGTAGGTTTGGAAGAAGAACTGCTTGCCAAGAAGACCCACAATCCTAACCAAAATGAGGAAAATCAGCCGAGGCTAATGCTTGACAGAGGTTATACGTACTAGCTCAGCACCTAATGCAGAGGTTACAGGTACTAGCTCAGCACCTGATGTAGAGGTGCTAATTCTGAAGTTGTACCTCCAATATCCGCAACAATGGAAGAATCATCAGTGCCTAGAACTGTGGCAAATCCTCTAGCTGTAGTGCCTAAAATAAAATTTGCCTTTAACCCTATGAATTTTAGGAGAGTGGCTAAGCAATCCAAGTGGTGCGAGGCTCAGCTTAAACTCTTTGCCAAGCAATTTGTGGCTACAGTAGACAAGAGGGTTAAGGTTGCACTTGATCCCTACAAAGATTTGCCGGGCCAAATTAATGAATTAGAGAACAACTTCAATGCACAGTCGAAAAAGAGGTCAGCTCCAGAGATGTATTATTCAGATTTGACCTAAACAAAGTAAAAGTGGAGGTTGTAAAGCTACAGCAGTATCAATTTATACTATATTCAGATCCGATTGTTGAGGATTCTAAGGAAGAAATCCTGATGCTTGATCTCACAGAGAAACCAGTGATGAAAAAAAAGAAAGGTAAGAGGAAAGGCAAGGGTGAGAGAGAGAGGCCCAACAGTGATGAAGAAATAAAAATAGAGAAGAGGTCAAGAAAGAAAACTAAAAAGGAGGAAATAAAAAAGGTGAGGATCGATTCTATAGTTGACAATAAGAGATGGGAGACAGCCATCTGAGCTAGAGCCACAGGTGCCTCTACTAGTAGGCCTTCAACAACTACCAGGACAACTGTACCAGAGCAGAGTGAGGCTCCTGATGGAGATAGGATAGCTAAGGATACGACAGCAGGGTTAGGAACCCATGACCCTCGTGCTTGATCTAATGCAGGTATACCCTAACCCTTAGTTCAGATTTTCTTTGATTTTAAGTTGAGGGTTTAGGGTAATTTATTGTTGTAAGATTTTGGAACTAACTAGTATAAATACAAGTAACTAAGGCAGTTAACTGGTTTTGGTGATTTTTGTACACCTCTTCAAGTGGTCTACTTTTTTAACTGTTTGATTTGCATCTAAGTTCATCTTTGTATGGCGTTAGTTATAGTAACACACAAATTATTGCTAAACAGATGCATGAACTGAATGAGTAGTAGATTGCAATATACATGTGTGTCAAGTGTGTGTGAGATGTTACTTAGTTCCCTCGGTATGCTGAAGCCAGAACTTGCCTGGTTAGTCTTACCTAGGTTGAAGGATAGGGGTTCGAAAAGGATCATAGGCCGTTTTGATATTAGCTCACTTTAGCCTAAATGACCTTCCCTATGTGTATAATATCCCTTGATCCTTGTTTTGAGCAGAATTATCCTATTTCTTTTTATGACACCTGTCACCTTCCTATTTATATCACAATGAACCTGTTTTGGCCCTGGTCCTCCTTGGACACTGTGCACCTTGACTTACATAAATGGACTAAGTTGAGGGTGTCTATCATAGGGGTGCGTGATACAGAATGAGTACGAAGAAATATAGAATTAAACAAAAGGATAAAAAGCTGGGTGTAGAGGAAAAGAGCAAGAAAAGGAAAAATTGTGAAAAAGAATAAGTGATTGTGAATAAGTGTGATCAAGAAAAGTGAAGAGTAGAAAAGGCTAATGAGTGAAACCCCAAAAAGCCAGTGTAGTGTTAAGGAGGGTTATTCACTCTAAATACCATCGAGTATCATACCATCCCCTAACCTACATTACAAGGCAAAGAGAAGACCTATAGTGATCCTAGCTAAACTATCTGAAGATCTGGGTAATGAAAATAAATGCAAGCCTATGGTACTTGGCATACACTAATTGGAACTTCATTCTGAGAGTGAGTGTTTTAATTGTCCCCATGGTTACATATATGATTACTGATATGAGATAAGGGGGATTTCTTTGCTGTGAGGGCACACCAGATATGTTGCTAGTTGCTAACTTGTTCGAGTAGTGTAATACTGGTCTATGCATGGTTGTTATTGCTGAAATAATGTCGTATCTTGATTCTTGTGTGTTGCATTGGTGTTCTTAAATAATATACACAGTTGTTCTTGAATTGACTGACCTTGGAAATGGTGAAGATGTTTGAGATGATATAGATAATTGACTGCCAAATGTGTTTGTATTCTCTTAGTTATGTTCTGGTTGCTTGAGGACAAGCAATTGTTTTAAGTTAAAGGTGTTGATGTGTGAGCTAATGCTAACACATTTGAGGTTTTTAACTAAGAATAATTGCAAATTCTTAAGCAACTTTTGTCATTTTTGATTGTTTTATGTTTGATTTTGCAGTAGAAGCTAAGATAATAGAGAACCAACAAGGATGGAAGCAAAAGGAGTTGAAATCTGAAGTAATTAGAAGAGAAGTATGGCTGACGACATTTTTGATAAGTCATCAACCCTATGATAATTTATTAGCTTTATCATCAGCCTTAGATAGAGAATGGATCTGAGTTTAGAGTTGTGACGACATTTTGTGATAAGCCATCAAGGAGCTGATAGGTCATCAAGATTGTCGTTAGCCTAAGATAGAACATGAGAGCTGAGGTAGAGACTTGATGACATTCATGATAAGTCGTCAAGGAGTTGATAGGATGTCACAGTTTGGCAGCGAATATCAAAAGCAAAGAGGAGCTGACGACATTTGTGATAAGTCGTCAGCCTCCTGATAGGTTGTCACCAATGTCGTCACCTAATTCGAGGGATTATTAAAATCTGTGATTTTATTTCCTTATTTAGGATGAACTATTTAAAGTCTTGTTTAGGATTTTCTTGGGAGTTCTGAACTTGAGTTTTGAGACATATATTTTGTTATTTTCTTTCTAGTTTTCTTGGCTTGAAAAAACAATTACTTTGAAGAGATTTTAATCATTATTTTAGGACTTCCATTGTGATTTAATCTGAGAATCACTATTTAGTATTCATCTTGTGGTAGTTTATCTTTCAAATCATGAATACAACTAGTTGTTTCGATTATTACACCATGAACGGCTAAATTCCTTTATCCCGAATTATAGGATCTAGGGTTAAGTCTTGATAAGGTACCAAGTGTTTAAGATTTAAAAGGTAATAGGACTTCTTGATTATTTTGAGGTTTTAATTATTGTCTGTTGGTTGAAAACGATAGATAACACCTGCTTTGATTTGCTTGAGAAAGAAATCAAATATAGTGGGAAGTGAATTATCAACAGGGACTTGAAAACACTAAATTTCTGTTTAATAATCAATGATGTAACAAGGTTGATTAACCTGAGGTGAAATTTGGTTAGTAAATATAAATCCCTAAGTCCGAGAGGATTAGCTAATTAAATGCTTAAGTAGGTCGAGATACATTTAGGCATAACTTCGATAAAGACAATCTGTTGTTCCTACCTATCGTGAGAATCTTGAATCACTATCAGCATCTGTCAAGTACCAAAACCCCTAGTGAACATAATTCTGGTTTTTCATAAACTCTTGATTACAAACACTGAAACTAAAGTGACCAACAATTACTTGTTAAACTAAAAACCCCTATTTCTGGAAACATCCAACTATTAGTTGATTAAATCGCAAACGACTTAAGTTCACACCATATTTCCTATGGGATTTGACCCCAACCTAGTTGGGTTATATATTGACAACGATAGCTTACATTCTCATTGAGAGGTGTAGTTTGAGCATTATCAAGATGATAAATCGCATGACAAAGACATATTATTAGTGTGGTTTGGACAAACGACCTACATATTAAAAATAATACTCCCTCCATTTAAAAAAGAATGACATACTTTTCTTTTTTGTTAGTTTAAAAAAAAATGATCCCTTTTCTTTTTTGGCAATACTTTAATTTCAACTTTCCACATGACATGTTTAGGACCACAAAATTAAAGAAAATTTTGGTACATTTGATACAACTTTAATTTAAGGCCACAAGATTCAAAAGTTTCTTTATTTTTTTAAACTTTGTGTCAAGTCAAAGTAGATCATTCTTTTTTAAATGGGGGGAATATTGAAACACTTAAAATCTATTGGGAGAAATATTCCCCTAAATAAAACTCTTTAAACTATTACATTGTGTATTCTATTGTGTTGTGGTATGAGAATGAGTCTTCTCTTTATAGATGACGAAAATCTTTGCTCCAGTAAAGAGATTTGTCAAATATGGAAGAGTTTTATATTTTTCTTTTAGGAAAAGTAAAAGTAATTATAATATTACTTTTATTTTTCCTTCTAACAAAAGTTGTGTTGTGGTATGAGAAAGAGTGTTCTATTTATAGATGACGAAAACCTTTCCTCCAATAAAGAAAGAGATTTGTCAAATATGAAAGAGTTTTACGCAGTAAAAGTAATTATGATATTATTTGTTAGTAATTATGGTATTATTTGTTATAACAAAAGTAAAACTTAAATTTGATAAGAAAATTAGGGTAAGTGTTTAACTTGGTTTTGATCAATTGAAATTGACATTAATTTGACAAAATAATCTAACTAAAATATTTGCACGAAGCTCAAAAAGCCTTCTACAATTCTTGGTCTGTTTTTTCCATTTTATTGTTCATGTCAAATAAAGAGTGTTTTTTTAATATAACGACACAATTTATGAACTACAAAAAGAATAAAACTTGAAACCCAGATTGAGTTGGGTTATTATAAAAATCACCCAAAAATCCGTCTTAACTGGAATTCGACATAATAAGAATTTTCTTGATCTATTTACTGTATTGTTCTAGAAATTTGTTTCTTGGCCTCGGTAGTACTGCCCATCAAATTCTAACTTTCCTCTTGCACCCAATTTGCCATTTTAGGCTACAAAATAATTCCTATATGTGTTTCTGCGTCAACTGTTGTCTGTCGGTTTCTAATCTTCAAGTGTGATAGGTAAGAGAATCCCACAATATATTTGAGGGAAAGAATGAACAAAAGAAAGAATTGCAGCAATGCCTGTAGTTGATGCTTCCACCTATTTTATATTGTGAATTTGGAGAAGCGGATACAGGTGGGGCGCCCAGTTTTATAAGAAAATTAAATAATATGGTATTTTAATTAACAAGAATTTTAATTTGTAGTTATATATAAGCTTATGATGAGTAATATTGGAGAGAAAATATGGATGAAATAATATCACAAAGAAAAATAGTTCCATTAACATATAATAGATCTATTTCACAAGTTAGTTATCCGCACCTAGTTATCCGCATCCCCCTACTGATGGTATCAGAGCACAGTTATTTAAAAAATACAGTAGTAGCATATATGTTCAACGAGAAGATATTAACGGAGTAATAATAGAAGACAAGCTAATAAATTGTGAAAGTTTACATGTTGCTTTCACAACTTAATAGCTTGTCTTCTATTATTACTCCGTTGATATCTTCTCATTGTCGTATCCATTAGTAGGGGGTGCAGATAACTAACTTGTAAAGATAAAAAGTAAAATAGATCTATTACATATAATGGATATATTTTACTTTGTGATATTATTTCATCCATATTTTCTCTCCAATATTTTAAATATTTGTAGTCTACCATTTTATCTTGTAGTAATTGTAGAGTTACAGATTTCTGTATAATAAGTTATCCTAATTGTACTGTAATGTATATCTAATTCTAGATTTTCAATGTTATTTATTATCTTGTGTTGTTCTTCTTGTAGCGAGTTTTTTAAATTATATAAACTATCACATGTACTTTTTTCTAAATTTTCTAAGGTTTCTTCTATCCATATTAATTTTTCTTTTAAATTCTCCATTATTTTTCTAATTTGGTTTCTATAATTAATTTCTTTATTTAGATTATCTTGATTTTCCCTAGTTTTTCTAATATATTCTAACATCTCTTAATCTGAATAATATCTGTTTGGGTAGTTATCCAGGTATAACTATGCTATCCAATTTATAGTTTTAATTTCATAGCCTAATACTTTTTTTAATATTATTTTCTTAATATCTGTAATTTTTATATCTCTAAGTATATATAAGATTAAGACTTTAAGATTATCTATCATTTAAAATTGACTAAATATTTATTATAATATTTTGTAGTTGTTTGAGTTAGTCTTTGTAGTTCTTGCATATTTTCATTAAGAAATTCTATATATTTTATATCTTTAGTTTCCATGTATTTGTCTAAATTTACTTTCATTTGTTTTTTTATTAACTGTATGTTTCTCATATCTTTTTCCAAAAATTCTAGATATATGTAATTTATCATGGTAAGTATTTGTAAGAGTAGTTAGGTAGGTATGGTATGTAATTTATTCTAGTGATATGATATTTACCAATTGCTTTTTCTAATATGATTTTTCTTATATTTACTACTTTTATATCCTTAAGTGCATACAAAATGAGTATTTTAAATTTATCTACCATTACATCAGATAAATAATTATTCATTTTCATAAAATTACTATTTTCAAAATATTCCCTTCAATCATGTACATAACAAAATATGGTCATCTTAGATTACTATATACTAGATTATTCTTAAATAACATGTTCTTCGATCACTATTAGCATGGTAATCTGGATATTTTTCTCTTAAACAGCGCCTCTACTCTGGTTACTCCCCACCACGGCTTCTTGCCTCATTGGTTTCACCTTTAGGATGGCATAGTTCTTAGGGATTTTTCTCCGTTTCCACTTTGCTAATAAACTTCTTAACATATTATTCTTCGAATAATTCTACTATAAAGTAACTAACATGAATTTATTTTATCATACCATGATTGTTGGGAATTATGAATTTAGCTATTCATAATCATAAATAAATATACCTGTTCGGGTAGGTTTGATATTTCTAAGGTTTGTTCCTCCATAGCTTTTTCCATTGAAATAAATATGTTTTTTAATAGCTACGCAAAATATTTGTTGTGGACAGGAGAGAGTTTTTGCTTCAACACATGAAGACTTGCTTTGCAATGCCTTCGGTTCATCTTATTTATAGACTGAATCTTTACAAGAGTATTCACATTTCTTTCACGTTTCTAAAATTAGTCTACAAAAAAGTTTCCTAATGAGACAAAAATTATTAATGCCTAAAATAATAGTCAAAAAGCCTAAAAAGTCTAAAAAAGTCTAGAACCTAAAATTTTAACCTATACAAAAAATTTTCAATACTTTACGTAAAATAAATTATGAAAGTTTACATGTTGCTTTCACAATTTAATAGCTTGTCTTCTATTATTACTCCATTGATATCTTCTCATTGTCGTATCTGCTGCTTTTCCATATCTCCATTATTGCTTCTCATCTTTTATCTTCCAGCTGGCGTTCTTATCTACTTGGTTAATTTTTCTTCTTATTCTAGCTGAACTTCTGGGATATCATTATCTCCTTCATTACATTTTGAACATTTATGATTTGGATATTTATGTCCAATTGTCTTGCAATATCTGGTTAATAATTCTTCTGAAATAAATTTTTCTATGATAGCTCTAGCGATAGGTTCTGTCTCTGGTTTGAGTAACGTCAGAATCCATTGCCTAATAGTTTCCATATCTGTTTCTGGTAATTCCTTTGAATTTGAATATATTAGTACATGATTTCTTGAATAATAACTCCATATGGGATTTTGGTTGCAGTATGTGTTCGCTAGCTCTTGCAAAATTGTAGATAGTTCGATAATCCTCTTATTCGCATAAAATTTTGGTATCTCAATTCTAGGTATTTCTGGTTGTGGAATAATATCTTGTGGTATAATCATGTCTCGTGTTATTCCTATCTTTACAACCTGTATGGATTTTTTAACTTCATCATATAATATCTCTGCTGGTGCCGTGTAAATTTTTATAAAAAATAGGGTACCTTTGATTATTCTTTTAAAAATAATAAATGCTTCATATATTTTCAGTATAGTGGATATCTCATTTCCGTCAGAGGTATATACAGTACTGAGTAGTCCATATTCATAGCAAGTTTTAACTAGACTTGGTTTGGTTTTAGGTAAAGCAATTAGCTTATTATATCCGGTCAATCTCTGGGTTATATAGTTTGTATCTGGTTCTTGGATGTTTATAGCTCTGGGGTTGGTATTTAAAAAGGTTTGTACATTGTAGATATTTTCTATATATGTCTGGGCTGTGTAGTTGTAAGTCTTCTTGTGTCTTGGTTTAGACTATCTCGGTATGTGGTAATTTGTGGGGGTATAAACATGGAATCTTTTGATGTATTTGGTATATATGGTTTATCAAATAGATTGTTTAGGTTAATATTTGTATTTTTCCTAACTCCTTTGCTTGTACCTGCAGAAGTAGATTGATAAATGTTATGGATTTTATGGAGTGTCCCATCGTCTCCTTCTAGCTCTGGAACTTTAATGTCTTCCGATTGACATAGCTCTGCACACTGCTGAGTTAGCTGATTTGTAGCTATAGACTTCAGTTTAACTTCATTAGTCTTTAGCTTTTCTATTTCATTACCCATACTGTCCACTTTCATTAAAAGTGTAGTTAGGGTGTTGAGTATTTTTTCTAGAGTATCCTTTTCTATTATATCAGTCTTTGTAGTTTTGTCTTGATATGTAATCTGCAATAACATTTTTGTTAGTATTAATTACTTCAATTATAAATGTGAAATTTAATATATTCAAGACTAGTCTCCGAATCTCTTTTGTTGTAACTGAATTTTGTATTTTCTTTGTTAACCACCATCGTACCTGTGTATTATCCGTTCGTACAATAAAATTGTTATATACAATATATGGCTCAAATGCTAACAAACATTTATATAATAAACATAATTCTTTCCTATTTATTTCCCATTTTATTTCTGTTTCATTGAACGTACCTGAGTAGTATCTACAATGGTGTTCTAATTTTTCTGCTTCATATCGATATTTAAGTACTCCTCCATAACTACATTCACTAGCATCTGCTTCTACAATATATATAAATTTTCTATTTTCATCTGGAAATTATAGTTTTGGTAATTCTTTACAAAGTAATTTTATTTTCTGAACTTGTTTTTTATCTTCTTCATTATAATTATATTCTACATCCTTTTTTAATTTTTTCTGTAGTGGTTTTAAAGTTTCTACTAATTTTGGAATATATTCCCTTACTTGGTTTACTAATCCTAAAAATGATTGTAATTTCTTTTTTGTATCTAATTCTTCTTTCGAATTTATTATTTTTTGTACTATATGTTGTTGCATTTTTACTCCACTCTTATCTATTTGTATTCCTAAAAATTCTATCTGATTTTTCATGATTTTAGTTTTCTTTTCACTTAGACTTATTCCCAATTTTTCTATTATATCTGTAAATTGTCCTAATAATTTTAAATGTTCCTCTTTAGTTTTTGTATATAATAATATATCATCTATGTATACTATACAATTAGATAATTGTTTAAAATAACTATCCATAAAATGTTGATATCTACTTGGTGCATTTTTATATCCAAATGGTAATACGTTTCATTCATAAAATCCTTGTGGTACCGTAAATGCGGTTAATTCTGTAGATTCTTCTTCTAACTTTAAATGGTAAAATCCTGATTTACAATCGAATTTACTAGAATAATTATATCCCTGTATTTGTCTTGGTTTTAATATCTTATTTGGTATTGGATAATTATATGTCATAGTCTTTGCATTTAAATTTCTATAGTCAATAACCATTCTACTTTTTCCTCTTTTTTGTTCACTATGTTTATTTACTATAAATGCTGGACTATTATGTTTACTATTACTTTTTTGTATATATTGTTTTTCTAATAATTCATCTATATGCATTTTAAATTCTTTTAAATCGTCAAAATTATATGTTAATGGTTTCTGGGTTATTATGCTATTTTTATCTATTAATTCAATTTTTATAGCAGTTTTATGTTTTTTCCATCCTTTTAATGGATCTTCACTATATAATTGTTCTAATTTTTTCTTAATTATTTCTATCTTATTTATTGAAAATATAGTTATTTCTGTTTTATTTATCGAAAATACAATTAGTTCTATTGTATCTTCAGTATTTTTTATATTTTCTAACTTTTGTGTAATTTTTTCGCTTCCTTTTATCCAATCAGTTTTCTTTCTTATTTTATTATTAACTCTTTTTTCTCTTACTTTCTATTTACATGGTGTTGTAAACCACCAATCTGTTTTAGTTATTATATGTGGGTATAATTTATCTAAAAACGGCATTCCTAAAAGTATATCTTTTGATGTTAATTCATAATTATAAATTTCTTCTATTTTTAATATCTTATTCCATACTTGTATGTTTACATTCCTAGCTTTATAAGTAATTAAGCTTCCTTCATTATTAAATCCTTTAACTATTATTGGTGTTTTTAATTTATCCCATTTGCTTTCTGGTAAGCAATTATATCTACATAAATTAGCTTCTGCTCCTGTATCTATCATAGGCGTATAATATCTACTGTAATATTCTTCTACTACTATCTTCATTAATACATATATTTTCATTTTATGTTAAGGCTCTTCTTAAGAATAATTTCTCTCTGTTATATGTTAAGGTTAATTGTGTATGTTCTATATTATATGGTTTTACTTGTTCTAGCCATTTTATTCCTAATATTATGTCTGCTTTTTGCATTTCTTCCTTTACTTTAAATTCTATTTTTATTTTTCTAATTCCTATTATTATTTCTTTTTCTGCTATATTCTTACTATTTATTAAACTTCTTGGTAGATCTGGGCATATATCATTATCAGCTTTTATTTCTTCATTTTTTACTAGATATTTTGCTATATAATTTTCTTCTTGTCCTGTATTTAAGAGTATTAAATATTCTTTTTCATTTACCTTTCCTGTTATATAATATTGGTTTAAATTATTTGTTGAATTTATTTCATAACTTGTTCTTTTTGATGAGCTTGATGATTCTGGTTTTTCATCAGCTATTCTTTTTGTTGTACTTATTCTATCATTTATTATTTCTAAATTTTCTTATATATCTATGTCTCTATAGCTATAATCATTATAATCTATTATTTTTACAATTTGTTCGAATGGACTTTCTATTCGTATTTTGTTAATCTTATTTTTTCCTGTTATTTTATGTTTTGTTGTTAATACATATAAATTTTTGCATCTTGCTGTAAATATTTTACTTTCTGGGGTTAATTCTATTCCTGATATTTTCCAATATAATACTAATGATTTATCTATATTTTTATCTGTTACCGCTACTGAATAATTTGCACTTATTATAAATTTAAATTTTTGGTATATTAAATTTCCTTTTATGGCAGTTATTATGCTTTTTTCTACAGGTTTTATAATTCTATCATCTGCTAAATATAATTCTATTGGTGTATCTATTCTTTCTCTAAAACATGCTTTTATTAATATCTCTGTACCTCTAAGGTGTACATATTTTATTGGGTCTCTGCTTTTTATATCATTTATCTCTTTATTAATTATTCTTTTTGTTACTAGTGGTATACTAGCTTTACCTTTTGCATATCTACGGTCTATTACATGTTCCTTTTGGCATACTACATAATATTCTTCTTTTTTCTTAGTAAAAAGATTTCTTATTGTTGGTATTTTAAATATTTTTTCTACACTTAAGTCTAATTCTTTTCCTTTTATTTCATCAAATATGTTACTATCAAATATTATTTTTTGTTCTATTCCTTCATCATTTAAATATTCTTCCTTTGTTATTATTTTTAAAGGCAGGGATATATTTAGTCTTATTTACAAACCGGGTACAATTTATTATATTTAATAATTGAAGGGTAAATCTGACCCTTTTTCTTTCTTTTTAAGAATAGAGAGAAAATACTTGAAGATTGAAATGTATTTTAAATAAATATAAAAAAATATTGTTAAACTGAAATGTATTTTAAAGTAAGAGAGGGAAAATATTTTAAAATTTAAATATATTTTAAATGAAGAGAGAAAATATTTATGATCTATTAATATAAAGCCAAAAAGTTGATTTTGGTCATTTGGTGTCAAGTTTAGAAGATTTGGCTATACCTTGCTAATTTGAATTCTATATTGCCAGACCTATGCCAATTGTTCTTTCTCTTGCATGAATTATTTCGATTTTCTGGAGAGGTCTTTATTTTTTACTCATCAATGGGATCAGGGTGTTGGCTAATTAAATAATATTTTATAAATCAAGATATTCTAATTAAAATGGAATTTGGAATATAATATAAACAATAGAAAAAATAGTTTTTATTCATATTTTTATAATTCTACAACTTAGGATAACGTTAATACTTAATACGCATTCAGAATAAAACTAATACTACTAGTTGGTGATTTTTCCTTTTTTCTTAAAATTTTTGTGATGGTTAAATTATCTTTCTATTGAAAAAGTAAATACATAAAGGGCAGTTCGATGCATCAAAAATTTTGCGTGAATGATTTGAAAAAGGGATAAATCATAAGGATTTATTGTAAGTAATTTTATCCTAAATATCTGGTAAACGTGTTTTTCATTTCCTTATAACTGTTACAAAATTGAAATAAATCAAACACACAATTTTATTTTGATTAAAAATAGAAGAACATAGGAAAAAAGTGTGAAAACAACCAAAACTTCCATTTTCTTTCTTTGTTTATTTGTGGAAGGTGACAATATAATGAGTACCTAGTTCCCATCTTAAAGTAATTTATTTTATAAGAGTTTTAAAAAGTGAATATTAGAGTGGCTTTAATTATTGACCACAACATGGCAACAATTGGTAACTATCATAAATGGGCTTTTATGTTAAAACTATTATTACTTAAAATAGGAAAAAGTGTAAATTACTTAAAATTACAATCTAAGTTTTTATTATTACATAAAATTATAACTACTAAAAGTAATTACAATTTTTTAGTATTTTTTCTCTCCAAACTTTATATACATATCTCACCCATCCTTTTCTTACGCTTAATGCTCCTCAAAGAGTGCCTAAAATCAAGAAACATCAATCAAGTTGTTTTCAAATTTTGAATTTACAAACGTGTTTTTCTCAAATTACTCAGCATCAACTTTTCATCAAAAAGGAACCACAGTCGCCATAGCCACAGCCATCACGTTACTGGTCAATCTCCACTCATTAACAATTTACCGCAGAGATCCACAGTCAGAAACCATGTTTCTCTCCTTTTTTTATACGAGCCTTAGAATCCACGACTTGATCATCCTAGGGAAGCACATACTAGATTGGAGGATAGCTTAGAGCATGAAAATAGCTATATTTGATGATGTCTGCTCTTGTAGTATTAAGCCACGACGTATTTAAAAGATAGCGTGGAGTGTACGAGGTCCACAAAGCAAAAGAAGGGCATTTGGCCCACATATAGGTATTTGGTATTTAGGGCCACCTTTGGGCCCCTTGATATTTAGGGTCACTTTTGGGCCCATATTGTATAAGTAGCCCATGACTATAAATATCTAGGTTTTCACCAGTTTAGACTTAGTTGATGAATGATGATATTTTGACTACTCACTTTCATTGATTGTATGAAACGTGGGTTGCTCGGGCCCATTCCCGTGAGGTCCTTGTAAGAGGTTGGTGCTTGTGATATTTCGATAGGAAGGTTTTCCGATTTAATATACCCTTAAGTTGTCCTTTCTCTATAATTTTGTGTCAATCTATATATTCTTTACTTTATTATTTTGTTTCCTTTGTTTTCTCGTGTTTTTGTGTTGTTTTCGTCTCTTGTATCTTATCTTGTATCACTTTTGTCCAAAACTCAACATTTTTTTGGGAGCACAATTATTGGTGAAATAAAAAGGGAGAAAATAGAGGCCAATGAGAGTTTCAAACATAATTTTCTTCTGATGCTTGTTATATTTGGGTTAATGACGATAGTGAAAGGTCGGCAGAAGCCCTAGATTCTAGTTCTCCTTCTACTTTTGTCCAAAATGTCATCTACTCTAACAAGATCGCTATCTTTTCCAAATTCGATTGCCCATAAGTATATCAAAATTAAGGATTGATCAGTCAAAGACAAGGAATATTCTAATGCCAAGTCAAATACTTCGAAATTACAAATCAAAATAAGTTATTATTTCAACCCATATATGTAACTATGTTATGTATATTGGTGGTTGAAACTGTGAAGGCATTATAATTGATACATAGCACAGGTATGTATATATATGACATTTGACATTTGACATTGTTGAGAGTTTTTATGTCATACCATATACATAACTATGTTATGTATATGTTTGACATAGACACTGTTGGGTTGTTTTATTTCAAAACCATATACATAAATACTATTGGGCTATTATGTATATATATGTCATACAAACTTCTAAGTTGTTTTATTTTAAATCATATACAAAACTTTGTTATTTATATGTGTGCCCTAGACATTGTTGGGCTTTTTTATTTCAAAATTCATATACATAATAGAGTTATGAATTTTGTATGCCATACAAACTACTGAGTTGTTTTATGTTAACCCATATACATAAATATGTTATGTATGTAGAATAAATAAGCAATTGTGCATCTGTATTGACATAACATATACATATCATAGTTATATATAAGACTCTGTTAGACTTGCTGAATTGTATTATTTCAACCTATATACATAACATACTTAAGTATATGGAAGAATGCTAGTCATTATTCATCTGTATTATCAGTATTGAAAAATTTTGTTTAAGTTTTGTTGCATATTAAACTAATATTGATTTGCAATTTATAATATTACATGGAATTTAATATGCCGGAACGCCTCGATAGTGTTGGAATGTTCATTTTCTTGAGAAATTCTTTTTAAAGAAATAGAGCCTGAGAAAATAGAAAAATTTTGATTGAAAATACAAAATTTGATGTTGTTTAATCGTTAATCTTGATTTGGTGTTTTAAAATTTTGAAATTCAAAGTTGCTACTGATTTTAAGGGATTTATTAATCACACGTTAAAAAATATAGTGTTAATTGTGTTCTACATTAAAGGAAAATGAGTTATGTCCTTAAATATCGTTAAGAAAGTTAGTTTGATACATAAGATACTTACGTATATTTCAACAGTGTATATGAATAATTAAAATTTGGTAGAGAAAAAATATATTGAAAAAATCGGGATAGAGAATAATTAAGGAGCAAATTAGTGGAATTTATGTTATTTTTCCTTAGCTAAAAGGTTTTGATTTAGTGGATCATCAATCAATTAAAAGTCCATCAACCACGTATTTTGGAAATGGAAACATTCAGAAATAGCATATATATATATAGGCAAAAATAGATCTTCATAACTATATTTTTAAAAATATAATTTGTAGCCCGCATATTTAATATATTTGTATCAATTGTATTTGTTTCAGTGAATACAAAATACAAAATATTATATATTTAATTTTATTATATAGGAAACACGATATACAACTATTGTGATTAAACTATATATAATAAATAATCATATTAATACAAATTTAAAAATACAAAAAATATAATCATAGGAAGTTGGTCATAAGAATCAAATACATTCTCCAATCCTAACGAAGTAGTTCCTCCGGAATCCAATGAACAACAACGATTACTTAGGATCAGCTTGCAAATTTGTGGCACCGTAGTAGAATCATTACGAATGGAACGTTGTGCACTTAAGTGCGAAAAGACAGTGATGAACAACGAAATTGGGAGAGATGGGAGAAGAGTGGCGAGAGAGAAAGAGCATTATAGTTAAGTTAGGTTATGAATTGTAATTAATTAAAACTTAGGTTAATTAGGTGTGTATGTTTGCTAAGTCCTGCTATTTTCTCAATTGGGGCCCATAGTTATAATCGTGTTGTTGCTCTGATGATGATAAGCTCTTTCTCTGTTAAAATCATAAAATACCCAATATATTTATATATAGTGGGGTTTGAGAAAAGTAAAGTGTACATAATTCATACCACTACATAATAGGTGAAGTACATAGGCAAGCTCTTTCTTGTTTTACTATTTGATCTTGGTCGCATTGTTATGATATTAATTGTAATATTAGGTTTTGTTTCGATATAATTTCACTTTGGCAGTTGGTACAGATTAAAATAGTATTTTACTCCTAGATATCCAATTAACTGAATGTGGATATTTATAGCATTGAGCTTATTTTCATCTTGCTTTGGCTTTATTTTGGAGTGAATTCTCTAAATAATCACTGAAGTTTTAGGAATTTTCTTCAAATAGCACTTATGTTTCATTTAGGACCACAATATTACTCCACTCAACTATTACTCTTTTCCTCGAAAAATACTAAACATCTCAAAAGTATTCTGCTATCTTAGTTGGCATGCCATGTCTTTAAAATCACTTTTTTCAAAAATAATAAATCATTTAATTCTTCAAACTCATTTAACCAAAATTATAATTTTACTCTTTTTTCTTTTGAAAAAATGGATTGATTTAATTTTCATGCTTAGGAATTCTTTACCACACTTAATCTTTACCATATTATTTTACATGCAAATTAGTATCTCTAGATAACTTATCTAATTTAGTGCTATTATTTTCTTTAGAAAACAACTGATTTTATAGGCAATTATATATAAAAACATGAATGATCATCTAGAAAAATAACTCTAGAAAAAAAAGTATTAATACCTAAGTATTAGAATTTCTTCTTAATAAATTAATTTATTTTTTTTAAAATAAGATTATAATTTTGGTTAAATAAGTTTGATGAGTTTATACATATATATATATTTTTAAATGATAGTATACTGATATGACATGCTAATTAGAAGAGGGTGAGACTTTTGAGGTATTTAGTATTTTTTGAGAAAAATATTGATAAATAAGTGATATTATTGTCTTGACAAAAATAAAAAATAATTTTTATAAGCGACTCCAAAACATAGATAACAATCCAAGAAAACAACTCTAGAAAAAAATTAAAGTTTGAGTAATGTTAAAAGATTACTAAGCATGAAACTTAAGAAAATTAAAGGAATGGTGTCTTTTAAGTCTTGAATAAATGATTGGAGACATTGACCAACTTAAAGAGTCAAACATAATTAGAAAACTTGATTAAGTTAATTGTGGACTTGATTAATATTTTCAAAACTTTCTAATCTTTTAAAAAATGCAAATCAACCCAACTCACATCCTTCTTCAATCCAAATCATCGGTTGTCTCTCTCCTCTCTCTCAACATCTTCTCTCAACCAACAGTTCTGCAATTTTTTCCTTTCAATCCATGCGACTTCAACCTCTGATGATAAATAGTTAGGCTTCGAGTTCCTTTTCAACTTCAACCGTCAATCGACGTGACAACCTTTCTCTCCAGCCATAACAACTTCAAACTCTTCATCGTTCCTTTTCTTCTTTCACAGGTAAAAAATTATGGCCTTTTTAGTTTTGAAGAAAATGAGGAACTTGAACCAACTTCTCTTATGGTATTGGTTAACAATTTTAATATTTGTTGCTTTAATTTGAAATGTGGTTTGAATAAAAACCTAATTTCTGGTATTTTTTTCTCTTCTCTTTTGTTGTTTGATTTCGAAGTTTAATTTGTTGCGCCCGTTGCTGGGTTGATTTGTTCTTGTTCTGGGTAAAAATAGTGATATTGCTATTGTTCTATTGAACAAAATGTGCTATTATTTTTTCTCCAACAAATTATCCATCTGGTATAATATATTAATCATCTGATGTAATAGAGGAGCCATCAGATTAAAATTCTGATGTAATAGATTAAACATTTAATGCAACAGATTAACCATTTGATGCAACAGATTAATCATCTGATGCAATAGAAGAACCATCAGATAAAAAATTTGATGCAACAAATCTAGCATATAATGCAACAGTTTAACCATCTGATGCAATAGTTTAACCATATGATGCAACAGATTAACCATTTATTGCAATAGATTAACCTCAGATGCACCAGATTTACTATCGGATGCAATAGAGGAACCATCAAATTAAAAATCTGACACAATAGATTAACCATCTGATGCAATAGAGAAACTATTAGATTAAAGATCTGATGCAACAGATGAACCTCCAGTTGGATAAAATCCAATCAACTTTTCCAACAGGACATGTCCAAGACTTGATTTTTCCAACTTATCATTCATTTATCACGATAGACAAGCCTTCTGTTTGAAAAAATCTAAACAATATTGACCGTTGATAACTACTCCAACAGATCACTCATATGTTGCAACAGATGTGTGACTTGTTGTATAGACCATTCATCTTTCTCAATAGATGAGTGATATGTTTTGTATTATCATAATAGATTACTCAGTCGTTGCTACGAGTTAGTTAACTGTTCCAATAGATCACTTATATGTTGTAATAGATGTGTGATTTGTTACACAGACCATTTATCTTTCTCAATCGGTAAATGATATATTTTGTATTGTCGCAACAAATTGCTCAGTCGTTGCTACAGGTTATTTAACTATTCCAACAAATCACTCATATGTTGCAACAAATGTGTGATTTTTTACACAGACCATTTATCTTTCTCAACAAATGAATTATACATTTTGTATTGTTGCAATAGATTACTCATCCATTACAATAGGTTATTTAACTATTCCAACAGATCACTCATATGTTGCAATAGATGTGCGTTATATTGCACAAACTATTCATCTATCTCAATAGATGAGTGATATGTTTTGTATTATAGCAACAAATTACTCATCCGTTGTAATATGATATTTAACTGTTCCAACAGATCACCCATATATTGAAACAGATCTGTGATCTATTGCATAGATCATTCACCTCTCTTAAAATATAAGTGATATATTTTATATTATTTTAATAAATTACTCATCCACTGCAACAAATTGGTTATATGCTCAACATATATCATACCTGGTACAACAGATCAGTGATCTATTAGAACTGTTATTTTACTGTTATACATATTTGATTTACTGTTATTCCTTTTTAACGATGCATTAATCAATTATAATCTATTTTATATTCCTAAAAATTTTAGATAATATAGCTCCCAAAAGAAAATAAATCGAATCAAGTTCAAGTAAAGGAATAAGTGAAGCAGCTAGTCTACATCCACCACTCTACAAGCTTACTTTGCAAGCGTTATCTCAATCAGAAGAAGAATATGATGAACATGGGGAGGAGGAATGTTTCAAAAGAGAAGATCCAAGTGCTAATAGCCCTTCCACCAAAGAGATGGTAAAAACTGGCAGCATTGATCGTTATCCTGTAAGAATGCAGTACGATGGTGCCACAGATTTAACGGTTGATTTCGTGGTTAAGTCATCCATGGGAAAATCTTTCAACGCTTTCAAAAAAATACTTTGAGAATAAAAATTGGATATTTATTTCAAGGACAGCTTCTTTGGAAAATATCTTGATTTGCCAAAGGACAACAATGCTCGTTTTCGAATGAAAATAGTATATGAACTTCTCAAGCATAGGTTTATGTATGAAAATAAAAGATAAGATGGATGAGGTGTGGATAAATTATTGTGGCATGCCTATTTGTTTTGGTTGGAAGGAGTTTTTCATAGTTACTGGACTAAAATTTTATCCTCCTTATCAAGTTATACCTATTCTAACCCAAAAAAGCACCTCGCATACCCCAAAAAGGCAAAGGCAAGTCGAGTGATCGTGATGATCTGGTGAATAAAATTTGATAGAAGCGTTAAAAGGTAAAAGACTCTCAAAGAAGCACAAGCTATCATTGTGCTTGGTTTGGTTTGTATATAATGTTCTTTGGGCGAGAGACGTTAACAATAACATAAACATTGGCTTAATAAAGCTCTCCGAGGATCTTGAGGTGTTTAACAACTATCCTTGGGGTTAGGAAAGCTTCAAAATAACTATCAAATATTTGTTGACTCCATTAGTGCCAAAGACAGTCAACTTATATGGCTTTTCATAGGCTTTCATGGTAAATGTTTCTTATTTTATTTTGATATCATTTATTTTTTACTCAATAATGGTTTTGATTTATTGGCGTTATTTTATTGGCTTAGACGTTTGAAGTCATTCCTTATTTGAGATAACAAGTGAACTACCAGGAAGAAGTTTTCTGTCTAAGAATCTTGAGATGGTTGTCGACCAAAACTGATAAAAACACAAAATTTCTTGATCTCTTCAACCCCCCGAAGGATGCAGTAAGTATAATTATAATTAAATTTTTATTTTAATTAATAATTTTTTTGTATGATCTAATTATCATTCTAATATATGTAATGATTTATGTTAGATTGAGCATTCACCACTAGTTCCAACCAATTGAGAGTTGAAGATGCCATTTTTCTTACTTTATGATTTGTACAAACTTTATCGGACCCTAAGATCATTGACAAAATAAAAATGAAATTATTTAGAGCAACAACCATTACAAGAAAAATAATTTTGAAGGGTGGGCTTGTTGTTGTTGATGGTCTTAGTGGTGATGGAGTTATTGGTGCTAATGATGCTCCTCGTACAATATTTAAAATAAACCATTATAAGTATGATCATACTGGTTATACAGATTTTGCCTCTCCCAGCGAATGTTCTGCATGCAAATGCCAACACTGCAAGGCGAAACATGATGTAGTGATTAATACTATTAATGCATTAACTTCTTCTGTAAAGGAATTGACATCTAATAGGGGTATTATTCTATCAAAGAGTATTTTATATCCATCTACTCCATTAGAGATTAAGGCTAAGAGGAGAAGGAAAGTAGTTTTCAAGGTATTATCAATCATCCAAAAAAGTAAAATTATAACTCCTCTGTCTGTGTGTTGTACTGAGTAATAAACAATGGCCAAAGGAGAGCATTACAAGCTGAAGAAGGTGAATATATATGTCTGTTCCAACTAACAAACAGACACATATCTGTTTCAACAGATGACACATCTTCTTAAAATTATCAAACATATATATACATCTATTGCAATAGTTTTCTAACTTATTTCATCAGGTAAAGTATCTGTTGCAACATATGTCTCATTTGTTTTAGCAAATCAAATAGCTCTTCATACCGCTTTTATTTATACCAACAGATGACCTATTTGTTGCAATAGATGAGTCATATGTTACAACATATGGTTCATCCATTGAAAATTATCATATAGGTTTTCCTAATGTAAAAATTTATCCCAACATTTGAGTTATCTGTTGCAATAAAAATATAATCTATTTGGGATAATTTAAAATAGGAGGAAGACCTGTTTGATTTGCTAGAATAGATGAGTTATTTTTTTTTGTTTTGTTGTCTCTTCATGATTAGCATTGACCAATTTTGGCTTTCCAGGTGGATGTAGAAGCTACTGCTGAACAACATTGACAATATGCTACTTCTTTTATGGAAATATGGAGAACAGAAAGCGCAGAAATCATAGTAAGAGACAATAAATATCTACGACGACCAAAGCCGAATTTCAGAGCACCGGATGAAGAACCTCTTGTTTATGTTGAGTAAGCTCTTTATAGCTTGAGTCTATCAAAGTAATAACCTCACATATCCTTAGAAATTTTTGGTATTAGTACTTAAATTGTTGATGTATTTGTTGAGATCTGTACCCATAATAATTTTTTTACATTTCATTTATTTGTTGATTTATTTTAGCTAATTTCTGAAGGCTTTGATTTATTTTATTTTGTCTATGAATTTTATTTTTTTTGTTAGATTTGAACTTATTAATTAAAATGAAATACTAGATTCAAATATTGCAACAGATAATGTATCTGTTGCAACAGATGACACATATGTTGAAAAATATCAAACAGATTTAGACATATGTTACAATAGATAGGTAATCTGTTGGAAACTATCAAACAGGTCTTCTCACTGTTGAAACAGATAGACTTAGAAACATCAACATAATGCAATAGATGACCAACCTATTTCAACAGATAAACTATATATCAGAACAGGTAGATATCTGTTACATCAGATGGACAATCTGTTGCATTATAGAAATTCAACTTTCATTAGACATAAAAAATTACCACTACATGTAAAAAAGGAAAAGTGATTCTTAAAATAAAAAAGGTAAAACCCATCGACATTGTTCAGTTTAAATACCTAAAATACAATAGACATCAAGTAGACAGTGTTCATTTTAAACACATAAAATAAAATAGACATCAAATGTGTCAGTTTTTCAATTTTTGCCCTGTTGGCTACTCACGTGTAATTCACGCAACCAAGGCTCGTTGAACCTCCATTTTTGCTGATTTGGCCCCCAACGGTTATTTTTCTCCCATTGTCTTATATATTTATCTTCTTTCTAAAATTTAACCCTAAATTCCCAAATCTTTTTTTCTTCTTCATTATTTTTTCTCTATCCAAATTCATCTCGAGCATTTTTTAATTTTTTTTCCAACTGAGCTTTACAATGTCGAGCTCATCTTCCACTATTTTTTGTGAAAAAAGATTTTTGCTATTGTAAGTATGGTCATGAAACTCTACTAAAGACTTCTTGGACTCAACAAAATTCAGGTCGTAGGTTTTTTACTTGTAAGGTTTCAAAGGTAATATTTTTTTTATTTAATTAGTTGATTAGTTATTGACTTGTAATTATTTTATAATTGTGACTTATTCTTATAGAAGTTCAGTGGATGTGATTAATTTGATTGGTATGAAGAACGACATCCTTCACAAGCAAATCATGTAATCTGGGGTTTGTTGAAGAAAGTCAAGGCTTTTGAAGAGAAACAAAATCGAGCAAGAAGATACTACATTATTGGTGTTATTGCTAATGGTTTGGTGGTGTTAGGCACATGGTTATTCAAGCCTAATTGTTGAAATTTTCATAGTGGTGTATTTGTATTTGCTACTGGTTTGGTATCATTGAGCACATGGATATTCAAGCCTAATTATTGAAAAATATCAAATAGATTTAGACATATATTGCAATATGTAGGTCATCTGTTGGAAATTATCTAACAGGTCTTCTCACTGTTTCAACAGCTAAGCCTATATCAACATAATGAAACATAGGACCAACATATTGTAATAGATAAACTATCTGTTGGAACAGATAGAATATATTTTACAATAGATGGATAATCTGTTGCATTGTGAAAAATTCAACTATCATAAGACGAAAAAAATTTCCCCTACATGTATGTATTTATGTATGTATGTAATGTAATATAATGTAAAGAATGTAAAGTGAAGTGACTTGAAATAAGAAAATTGTTATTTCACAGGCTCTTCTTTCAACACAGGCTCCAAGCGTCCAATTAGTACCCCATAAACCCAAACCTCTTATATGTTTACCACAGTGTTGTTGCATAGAAAGGTTGCTGGCTCGACCATTTCTGTGCCGATCAGCAAACATACGATGTGTGCAAGAGCATACAACCTTCATGCGGCAACGGTTTTATTTTTTGGAAGGTCCATGCCTTTGTTTCAACCTTTAAAATCCTACGACTGCTTCATCAACACTTTCATTGGAAAATGATCCATCAGTTTACTCTGCTTCAACAAGATGGGGAACAACTTCAAGAGTGGCTGCATGGAGGTAAAAAAATTGATCTTTCCCTCCCCGAGAAGTATCTCAACAACCCAACAATATCGTCGTCCACGTTCATGACTCCAAGAATCCTCTTTGCCTCGGTTCAGCTCTTACCGTATGGATTTGGCCTCTCCTCTCTAACATATTTTATCATTTCTTTATCCCATTGGAACCTAGAAAGTAACAAATGAAATCCCTCGCCATCAGGAGTTGATGCTAGGTTACTGAGATAATCGTACCTATCCTTGAAATTCCTGTAGAAGTAGAGGTCCATTATCCTATCAGCAGCATCATAACCTTTTGGCTAGGCTAATTGCCTGCCCTTCATGAGATAAAGAATTTCTTCAACATACTGTGATATAAAAAGTCAATTTTTAAATAGGTTAGTAATTATAAAGAAGGAAAATATAGTGAAAGATACAATGGATGGTCCATCTATTATAGAGGATTCTCTGAATCTGTTCACATATCACCCATTTAATGTAACTTATGCAAGAGATGGGTAATATATTGCAACAGAACCCGACAAGTTACACTAGATTAAATATATGTTGCAACAGATGACAAGTAGATTAGAAGGCTAGGTTAGAAAAAGTTTAACTTACCATGTCTACGTACTGCGTACGCATATTTGTCATACTTATGAAGTCTTAGGCAGAAAAGGTACGGATTGGGTAATCTTTGCACCTTTCTTGGACTGTTATAGATCCCTCTTCTCTTTGGCGCCAAATTTCGCGTGTATGTTTACCTTCTTGAATGGCCCTTGAACTTCAACAGCTTTTGGAAAGGGAAGAATTGTAATTTTTTTGGATTTTTAATTAGAGAGTACTTGGCTAATTGCTCTTTTCTTCCTCCTAACCGCTATTGTAGGAGTGTATGGCTCCCTCATCTTCTTGGATGGTGTAACACCCCTCTTGGATTTTAATTGCTTAACAACTTTAGTGATAGCCTCTACTTTTTTCAAAGAGTTTATCCGGGCTGTCCTTGTACTCTTCGTATTTGCAACGAGAATATAAGGGTGAAGAGGGATGAGAGGGGTCGGTGTAAGGGTGAAAGGGACTTGTGTAATGGGGAGAGGGACCTATGACAGGTGTATTTTCAAACATATTTATTTTTTCTCGAGAATCAACATGCTTAAAATCATGATTAGGAGTAGCATCAGCATGCCTGCCACCAATATTAATCCACCAGTAACACCCCTAGAAGAAGCACCCAGATCTGTTACAGTAGTTTGGTCGTGAAAAGCCTCAACACTAGGATGATCTTGCCTAACTGCTCTTCTTATGGCTGCTGCTCCAGCCAATTCATTCTTTATTAACTCTACCATTGGGTCTACTATAGTATCAACATGACCTAGGGTAATAAAAGAAGCCATCCCTAACTCCTACTCAGTAGGCACGATCCATTGATGTACAACCTATAAAAAATATACATATGCATTTAAATCATATAATATAGCAATTTTCATAGTTGGGTTACGTATTAACACAAATAACTTATGCAACAGATGATCTGTATGTCGCAACAGATTAATAATATATTGCATTAGAGTACCCATCTGTTGCATAATTTGTATTAGATAGCTAATTTATTAAGAGTTGGGTTCAGAGAACCAAAGCAACAGATGGATAATCTGATGCAAAATATTAATTATCTATTGCAACAGATTACCCATCTGTTGCACCAGTTGGCATGGGACAGATAATCTATCGCAACAGATGTTCCATCTAGTGCATCAGATATAACATCTGTTGTACCAGATATAGCATCTGTTCAATATCTTTCATTGTGTCAAATTATTTTACCTGAAAAAAGATGTACTACATCATCCGGAGGGTTAAAGAGATCGGCTTCCTTACTTTTTGTGTTGCTCTTTGCATCCAACTACCTAAACATCCTTAGATGAAAAACCTCATATGATTAATCAATTACCTGCTTTCAGAGGGAAGGAATGACTTCAAATGCCCAAGCTTAAAAAATGTAAACAGAAAACAAACAAAAAAGGTCATATTAACTATATTCAATATAAATTAATAGATGAGTAAAAATAGTGATTAATTTTACCATGAAATCCCAAGGAAAGACGTATAATGTGATTGTCCCTGGGCATAGCTTTGTCTGTAAATATTTGACAGTCAAGTAGAAGCTATCATATCCTAGGGATAATTGTTGAATTTACCAAAATCCTCAGCATGTGCCAATAAATCTTCTATGACCTTGTTGACATCTCTTGCCAATATAACAAAATGGAAAAATCAAGCTAATAATAATTGCTCCCTGTACTACTTTTGTATGGTTTTATTCTTGAGATCTATCATCAAATTTGATGCTTTGTATCCACGTCGAGCAATGTCCAACAACCCATCTATTTTTTCCTTTCATTTATTAGTTTTGCTGGGTGGTCATTGGGAAAATGACTTCCCTCTATTTCTTTGTGGTGGTTTGGCTGTCCTTTTTGACTTAGCGATAGGTTTTTCTAGACGATAGCATCTCAGGACCGTCACTATGGCAAACTCTTGCAAGCCAAAACAAACCAGCATACCACAGTAGTTGATCTAGATTTCATCCATCCTTTTGCCCCTTTCCTCTAAATCTTTATCATCCCCTACGTACTTAATCCTACGCTTGAGAAGACCATATACCATCCTTCTTTGGAAACGTGCAGGGGGGTCCTCAGGCAGCTCAAGAAAGCGTCCAAAGCAGCTTCTCTTAAAAAGTCCATCTATATTTTCCTTCTTCATAATATTCCTAAATTAATTAAAAATTTTCTCTAACTGATATTTAAGTACAAGTTCAGCAGTCAATTCTTCAAGGTCATCTATGGGCATCACAACTTGAAACTTGTCAATACTAATAGTTTTGACAGGATCATGCTGGGATACTGATATTAATCCACGCCCCATTGGTAATCCATTATCATCATGTTGATGATCATCCTCTTTCTCACTCTCTAATTCCTTATCTTTGTCACTTTCATTTTCTCCATAACCATCTATAGACACATGTCCACCTCTCTCAATGTTGTTTTTATATCTCTCCCCCGCTTTAATTTTCCCTGATTGAGATTGTTTGGAAGCTCCTCCAAATTCCTCTGTACTGTAGCCTTTGTTGTTGGGTGGTCGAAAGTTGATCAACTTTCACTTTATTTTTTTTAGGGAGATATGTTTTACCTACAAACAATACAAAAAACAAAAATTACATTACAATTAATGTATGCATAAATTTTAAAAATATATTACAAATACTACTTGTAAGACCCTACAAAGTCCTAGTCATTTCAATCCTATATAGTAGGCCAAAAGAGGTCCCAAACTTAGAAAATTGTAGCTAAGTGTTGATACTTAGTCTCATTTTTCGCCTTAATATTTCAATGATATCATTTATGATCTTTTCGGCCCTAGATTATTGATTTTTAAATTGATTAATTATCAAGGATGTCAATAGGTTATATTGGGTGAGTTTTGGAATTTTTGGACATCGTTTGAGTTGTGTTTGATGGCCAAAATAGCAAGCCAACACAATCTTGATGCGTCGCGTTGGCTATTGCGTCAACATCATCGACGTCATGTGGGGCGTTGCCAATCGCATCACTGGGCACAATCTGTGTATTAATTATGGGTTTATGGGGACAAATGTGTCATTTCCCACCCATCTTGACCCACTTATATCATGAAATTAAGGACCCAAAGGGGAAAATATACTCATCTTTTCACAAAATACTCTCAAGAACAAGCCCTAGTTACTTTAAATTCAAGTCCGAGTTTCAAGAATTCACTAATAACTCCCACAAAATCAATAATCAAGGTATGTTAGGTGTTCATACTTAGGTTTCCTTCTACCCTTGGAGTTTAAGAATCCTTTTTAAAACTACAAGTTTTTAGTTTCATGATTTATATGCTCAAATGGGGTTGTATTCATGTTTGTTTGTTGTGTGGGTTTTCAATTCAAGATTTAATTATGAGTTTCATCAACATAAGATAGCGTGTATGTTGATAGATTTAATTCCCATGCCAAAATCCTTAAAATTACAAGTTTATGTTGTAGTCATGATGCTTATATATTATTCATTATCATGTGTATTAATTATGCTCCCCAAGTGTTTGATAGAATATCCCTGTGAATTAAATAGTGTAATCATGACATATTATCATGTGTTCTCATTCATGTACAAGTTCATAACCACCAAGTGTTTGACAAAATATCTCAGTGATTGAATTATGAACAATTGACTATTATTATGCTTTTAAGATTTGCTATGTTTTATCTATTATGCTATCGAGTCCTGGGGGGTATTTATTACCTGAAATCTAACTATTTACTTAGTTGCAGTAGTTATAGATAAGTCCCAGTCAAGGTAAAGAATATTAGTACCCATTCAGTTAATAGAACTAAGTGAACTAAATCCAGTATAGTCAATCAACACGATCAGTGTCAATTTAGTCAGGCCTAGTACTGTCTAGTAATCAGTTCAATATTGATTCAGTTTGTAGTAGAATTCAACACCAAGCAAACCCAGGGATGGAGGCATTCCTCCTAGTAGAGGGTTTGACCCTTAGTAGCAATCCCTGCGTTATAGAACTAAATAGCCAGCGTAGGGTAAGTCATCTTCCTGCTAGACTAGGATTGACGCAATCATATACATATTCCATGAGTCTTCCTATTAGATTAGGGTTGACACAGCATTGTTAGTATACCGTGGCAAGGTGCTAACACCCTTCTAATTGGGTTCACAGGTTGGACCCTAAATTAGTCTATATCAGGGTATGTCGGCTAGATAAACACTCTTATTGTTACAGTTTGAATCTTAGTATTCAGTAAGAAACTTAGAAAGTTCTGTAGAACCAGGTCTATCAGTTATCAGTTACTCAGCTATTAGTATTCAGCACTCAGTTTCAGTATAATCTCACATACACGATATATATCTATATGCATGTAATACCCCATACTTTTTTCTAGCTTGAAATCATCTAAAAAATGTTAGAAGTTTTATTTTAAAGATGAATCCACTTTTGTACACATGGTATTTTTAAGATCTCTACTTTTCATCACATGGGAAATTGAATTAGATTTCCAACGATACCAATTTCGTCCAAATCTGAATCAAACGAGGAAGTTATGAAAGTTTTATAGAGAGCAGTCTGAATTGCCCAGTTGCGACAGAGTGGGCCGACGGACCGTCGAGCTAGCGATGGACCGTCGCACCCCACAATCGCATCAAGGAATTAAGTCCACTCTCTCGGTGAGTATGACGAAGAGGTCCAATGGACTGTCGAGATAGTGATGGACCATCGAGCTAGCGACAGACCGTCACACCATGGCAGTAAGTTCCAGTTCTGGTCCTAGTGCGATGGTCAGTCTGATGGACCGTTGACCAAGCGATGGACCATCGCACCTACCATCGCATGTTCAGTTTAGTAATTTTAAATCCATTTTTAAAAGGGTGTTTGGGTCTTTTTCCACCTAATTTAATCCCTAATTACACCCAATCATAGCTCATTAGTTCATTATTCTTCTATAATAACAAACTAGGGTTTCTCTAAGAAATCAATCCCCAAGAACAAGAAACCCTAGGTGCTTGATTCCAAGCCAAGAATTCAAGTTTTTCTCCACAAATCTTCAAGAAACTCATAGCCCAGGTATGCATAGTATTCATTCATGGACACCCAAGAATCTCTTTTTCAAAGTTCAAGTATATGAATCTCTATGAATTCCATGTTGGGTTTGCTTTTGTTCATGTTGATAATGACTAATTGAATTTTATTCCATGTTTTAGTGATAAATCTTAAGTGGAATTTATTATTATAGGTTCAGCTTCATGTGAATCCATGATTAAACCATTGAATGGTGAAATTAGAGCTGAATCATGATGTTTATTTGTTTTATAATGTTGTCTACATATACTATGCCTACCATGTGTTTGATTAAATGGCTATGTGAAGGAAAAGTGCCTAACTAGTACGATATTATGAAATCCCCATTTATGTACAAGTGATGCATATCACATGTTTGATGAAATGCTTCAATAAATGAATTATGGATGGTGTTGTTGGTCATGTGTTCAAGTAAGTTATACTTTGTCAGTTTCTTTCCATCGAGTCCTGGGGGTACTTATACCTGAAAGATTAGTTTTGTACCTAGAGCCATGTCATGTTTTCATGATACTCTCAGTCAAGCTATGATCCTTAGACTTTAGACAGTCTTATGACTCAGGAAATCTCAATAATCTCATGAACTCAATCAGTTGTCAGGTATCAGTAGTATTCCGTCAGTCAATGGGATTCAGTAACTCAGTCAATGTTTAGATTAGTTAATCATGTTAAGTGTCCATTAAGATGGGAGTAGAAATTAGCACCGAGTGAACCCAAGGATGGGAACTCACCTACCAGTAGAGGGTGTGATTCTTAGAAGCAATCCTTGCGTTCCAAAACTACATAGCCAGAGTATGTTGAGACATCATACCTGCTTGTTAAGGGTAGATGAGGTGGCTTTACCTGCTAGTCGAGGGTTCCCACTGTTCTCATTAGAGTAATCTGCTAGTTGAGGGTCACTCATATATTTCCCTTACCAGTGGTATGGTATTGGCACCCTTCCAATTTGGGCACAAATTGGACCCTTATTTAGCTATAATGGGTTATTTGGGGCATGTCGATTGGATGACTACTTCCCATAATTTTAGTATCAATCTAAGTAAAAGAACTCAGATAGTTCTTCAGATTTCAGGACTGTCAGATACAGTCAACTCACCTATAGTACGGAACTCAGCTAGTTCCTTCAGATTCAGGATTATCAGATACAGTTACTCATGTTATCAGTTATATCAGTCATCAGAACTTAGTTGTCAGTTATGTTAGTTATCAGTACATTCATGTTATCACGATCATAGATATAATTATTATGTATTCATGTATGCATTCTCACGTTCATGTTATTCAGTCAATCGTATTGACGCAATCGTGCTATGGTGTTACCATAAATGGTATAGCCTACCTCACATGTATACCAGTACATTCAATCATACTGACACATTTGCGCTATGGTGTTTTATACCATAGGTTCAGAGACACGAGCTCTAGAGCATCAGTAGCATTCCAGTTTTAGCAGTTAGAGTTAAAAGTGAGTCCTCATCTTTCACGGACATGACCATTACTTCATTATTTCATTAATTAATTTATTAGTTGAAGTTAGTTGGGGATATGTCCCATCAACTCCTTATTCAAACAGTCATGTTTTAGAGGTTTTCCAGATTATAGTATGTTCAGATAGTTTATTTTAGTTGTTTTTGATATTTCATACCCCACCTAGATGTTATATCTTATCAGATATTATGTTACAGTTTTGAACCTTATGTCCTTTCAGTTTATATTTCCATATTTTACAGTATATTATGCAGTATACAGGTACAGATATCAGTCATGAGTTAGCTTGTGGTCCTACGAGGTCATGAGCACCATGTAGCATTCTGGATACCGGATTTGGGGCATTACAAAACTTGGTATCAAAGCCGAAGGTTCAATAGAGTCTTAGGCTATCTGAAAGCTACATCTAGTAGAGTCTTGTGCATGGGTGTGTTGCATGCCACATTTATGTGCAGGAGGCTATGAGATATTTTAGGAACAATTTCCCCTCTTTCAGTATTCATGTCCTTTTAGTGAGCTTAATCTCAATCTAATCTATCAGTTTAATCTATTTCTCTCTTTCTTCTATAGAATATGTCTCTTAAAAGAAGAAATAAGAATCAGTCAATCTCTCAGCCAGAAGAACCTTTGGGCGAACATGTTTCTCATGCAGAGTTTAGAACTGCTTTCACTACTCTTGCTCAGTCAGTTGCTACTCTGAATGAACAACCAATTGTCATTTCAGCCAACCCAGTGGCCAATTTAGCTACAGCCAGGTTTTGGATCTTTATACGAATGAATCCTCTATCCTTTCTCGGGTCTAAGTCAGATGAGGACCCTCAGGAATTCATCGATCAGGTTTAGAAGGTTACTGACATTATGGGGGTGTCGATTGTTGAGAGTGCTGAGCTAGCTACATATCAATTGTATGATATTGCTCTTACTTGGTTTAAGTAGTGGAAGTTAGAGAGGTCAGTTGATGCAGGACCTATAAAGTGGGAGGAGTTTGTCACCGCATTCTTAGAGAGGTTCTTTCCCCTAGAGATGAGAGAAACTAAGGTATTATAATTCATCAACCTCAGGCAAGGAAATATGACAGTGAAAGAGTATTCTCTTAAATTTACTCAATTAGCTAGATATGCCCCTAATGTGGTTGTAGATATCAGGACCAAGATGAATAAGTTTGTTTCTAGGGTGAATGATAGTATGGTCAACGAGTGTAGGTCTACGATGTTGAATAGTGACATAACTTTAGCCAGGCTTATGACTCTTGCTCAGTAGATAGAGGAGCAAAAGATTAAGATGAGGGAAAAGCAAAATAAGAGAGTAAGGACAAGTAGTTTCAAATTTCCTCAGCCCAAATCAGAAGGAGAAAACCGTTCTTAATTTCATCTTAAGTCATCAGTTCCAGCTCCTTCTTTAGCTGTTGCTTCATCTCCTAAGTTCAGGGATGGTAACAAAGATAGAGCACCAGGCTCTAAGTCTTAGGGTGGTGTTAGCAGTGCCTACACCTATCCTCTTTGCTAGACTTATGGCAAGAAACACTAGGGTACTTGCAGAGCTGGTACTTATACTTGTTTTGGGTGTGGCAAAATAGGCAACAGAGTTAGAGATTGTCCGCAGTTAGGTCCTCAGGGTCAGTAAAACTGCTCCTCCACTCAGTTTGATCACCCAAATCAGAAAAGTACCACTTCCAGTGCTACTAGTGGGCAACACCCATATAGACTCTATGCTCTCCAGTCCCAACAAGATTAGGAAAATTCTCTTGATGTATTTATTGGTACGTTACTGATCTTTCATATGTATGTTTCCACTTTGTTAGTCCAGGTACTTCCTTGTCTTTTGTTACTCCCTATATAGCAGGCAATTTTGGAACCAGTCCTAAAATTCTAGCAGAGCCCTTTTCAGTATCTACTCCAATGGGTAAAACTATCATAGCCTGACGGGTATATAGGAACTGCTCGGTTATGATATTTTAGAAATTACTTTAGCAGACTTAGTCAAATTAGAGATGACTGATTTTGATGTCATTCTCTACATGGATTGGCTTCATTCTTGCTATGCCACAGTCGACTGTAGAAACAAAATAGTCTAGTTTTAGTTCCCAAATAAACCCATCATTGAGTGGAAGGGTAGTGTATCAACTTTTAAAGGTCAGCTTATTTCCTACCTTTGGGAATGGAAAATGATATCTAAGGGATGTGTCTATCATCTTGTTTGAGTCAAGGACTCTAGTTCTGAAAGTCCTAGTCTTGAATCAGTTCTAATTGTTAATGAATATTCAGATGTCTTTCCCAAAGATCTTCCAGGAATTCCTCCCGATAGGGAAATAGACTTCGACATTGATCTCCTTCCAGACACTCAGCCCATATCTATTTCGCCATATAGAATGGCACCAGTAAAACTCAGATAATTGAAAGAGCAGTTAAAGGATCTCCTAGATAAGGGATTCATCAGACCAAGTGTGTCTTCGTGGGGTGCACCAGTCTTACTCGTGCACAAGAAAGACGGTTCTCTCAGAATATGTATTGATTACCCTCAGCTCAATAAAGTCACGGTCAAGAACAAGTATTCTCTTCCCAGAATCGATGACTTATTTGACTAACTTCAGGGTGCTAGCTATTTCTCTAATATAGACCTCAGATCAGGCTACTATTAGCTTAGAGTCAGAATGTAACATTTCAAAAATAGCTTTTCGTACTCGGTATGGTTACTTTGAGTTTCTAGTTATGTCCTTTGGTCTTACCAATGCCCCAACCACTTTTATATACTTGATGAACCAGGTGTTCAAGCAGTACTTGGACATCTTTGTCATAGTCTTCATATATGATATTCTGGTCTATTCCCACAGTGAGTGAGATCATGCAGACTATCTTAGAATAGTACTTCAGGCTCTCAAAGATCATCAGCTATTCACCAAATTTAGTTAGTGTGAATTTTGGCTAAGTTCAGTAGCATTCCTTGGTCATATCATTTCTGGTGATAGCATTAGAGTATACTTTTAAAAGACCAAAGTGGTAAGAAACTGGCCCAGACCTGTCTCTCCATCAGATATCAGGAGTTTCTTGGGTTTGGCTAGTTATGATAGATGATTTTTTGAGGGATTCTCCTCTATTGCATCTCCTATGTCCAAATTGACTTAAAAGAAAGTCAAGTTTCAGTGGTCAGATCCTTGTGATAAGAGTTTTCAGGAGTTGAAGTCTCGACTCACCTCAGCTCTAGTCCTAGCTCTTCCACATGGTTCAGATGGGTTCATAGTGTATTATGATACATCCAGAGTAGGTTTGGTTTGTGTCCTCATTCAACATGGTAAGGTCATAGCCTACACCTCTAGACAACTTAAACCTCATGAGAAGAATTACCCTACTCATGATCTTGAGCTAGCGGCCATAGTTTTTGCCTTAAATATTTGGAGGCATTATCTATACGGTGTTTATGTTGATGTGTTCATAGATCATAAGAGCCTTCAGTAAGTCTTTTCTCAGAAAGATCTCAATCTTCATAAGAGAAGGTGGTTATAACTCTTAAAAGATTATCACATGAGTGTCCTTTATCATCTGGTCAAGGCCAACATTATAGCCAACACTCTCAGTAGACTATCTATGGGCAATGTTGCTCGTGTAGAGGATAGTAAAAAGAAGTTAGCTCAGGAAATCCATCAGCTTGCTAGAATAGGTATTCATTTACTCGATACATAAGAGGGTGACATATGGGTTTAGAGTAAGTTAGAATCATCTCTAGTTTCTGAGGTGAAAGAAAAACAAGATAGAGATCCCAGCCTTGTCAAGTTAAAAGATTCAGTCTAGGATCAGAAAGTAGAGGTTTTCTCCCAAGGGGGAGATGGTGTTCTGCGTTGTCAGGATCGGCTCTGTGTTCCAGGTATAGATGACTTAAGGCAGCGAATTCTTATAGAAGAGCATGGTGCGCGCTACTCTATTTATCCAGGGGCCATAAAAATGTACCACGACTTGCGAGAAGTCTATTGGTAGAGTGGGATGAAGAGAGATATTGTAGAATTTATGACTAAGTGTTCTACATGTCGGCAGGTTAAGATAGAGCATCAGAAGCCTAGTGGTCCTATGCAGGAGTTCATTATTCCTACTTGGAAGTGGGAAGAAGTGAACATGGACTTCGTGACGGGTTTGCCTTATACTCGTTATCACTATGATTCAGTTTGGGTCATTGCAGACAGAATGAACAAATCAGCTCATTTTCTTTCAATCCATATCTTTTATTCAACTAAGGATTATGCGAAACTCTACATCAGAGAGTTGGTCAGATTGCACGGTGTTTTGTTATCCATCATCTCAGACAGAGGTACCCAGTTCACCTCTTATTTTTTGAAAGCGTTCCAAAAGGGTCTTCGTACCCAAGTTCATCTTAGTACAACCCTCCATCCTCAGATAGATGGTCAAGAAAAAAAGACCATTCAAACTCTAGAAGATATGCTAAGGGTGGGTGCAATTGATTTCAAGGGTATTTAGGATGACCACTTGCCTTTGATTGATTTTGCATACAGCAACAACTATCATTCCAGTATTAAGATGGCTCCATTCAAAGCTCTCTATTGTAGGAGATATAAATCTCCAATCGGTTGGTTCAAAGTTGGTGAGGCCTCAGTCATAGGGCCTGACTTAGTATTAATGCCTTAGAGAAAGTCCAATTGATCAGAGAAAGACTCCAGGATGCTCAGAGCCGACAGAAGTCTTATGAAGATATTCACAGAAAGGATCTTGAGTTCAAGATTAGTGACTATGTATATCTAAAGATCTCTCCCATGAAGGGAGTGAAGAGATTCGAAAATAAAGGAAAGCTCAGTCAATTATATATCGGTCCCTTTAAAATTCCCAGTTGTCTTGGCAAGGTAGCCTATGAGCTTGAATTGCCTATAGATCTAGCCTCAATTCATCCAGTCTTCCATGTATCTTTTCTCAAGAAGTGTATAGGTGACCCAGCAGTTGTAGTCCCTATTCAGAGCATAGATGTTCAGAATAACCTCTCTTACGAAGAGATCCCAGTCAAAATCCTAGACTATCAGACTCATAGACTGAGGAACAAAGAAGTCCCTCTAGTCAAAGTTCTTTAGCAAAATTAGTCCATTGAGGGAGCTACTTGGGAATAATAAGCAAACATGCGTACTAAGTATCCTCAACTTTTCTCCACCAACTCAGATCAAGCTCAAGGTAATAGTTCTCCTTAAGCTTACTCAGTTTCATGTTCAGTGTTTATCAAACTTGGTATTGAATACCATTGCATATTCATTCATGCATTCATGTATCAGTTTAGTTATATTATTGTGCATCAGACATGCATTCTCATTGTGAGAAAGTTGATTTCTCAGAACACTAAGTCATGCATTCATAAATCTGTTGCACATGCATCAGATATGCATGTTCAATATGATATGTTTAGTAATCAGTCATGTCATCCATTAGATCATGCTCTAGTTATTCATGTTTAGTATGTACGTCAATTGATGTTCTTCCCCTCACTCTCAGCCTTATTCGAGGATGAATGTTCTCAAGGGGGAGATATTGTAATACCCTGTACTTTTTTCTAGCTTGAAATTATCTCAAGAATGTTCGAAGCTTTATTTGAAAGATGAATCCACTTTTGTACACATGGTATTTTTAAGATTTTCACTTTTTGTCACATCAAAAATTAAATTAGCTTTCCAATAATACTAATTTTGTCCAAATATGACATTGGACGAGGAAGTTATGGCCATTTTACAGAGAGCAGTCTACACCGCCCAGGTACAACGGAGCGGGCCGATAGACTATCGAGCTAGCGATGAACCATCGTACCCCATGGTCGCATCGAGGTAGTGAATCCACTCTCTAGATGAGTACGACGAAGAGGTCCGATGAACCATGGAGCTAGTGATGGATCATCGCATCCCACCGTCGCACCAAGGTAGTAAGTTCCAGTTCTGGTCCTAGAGCGACGGTCAGTCCAACGGACCATTGATCCAGCAATGGACCATCGCACCCACCGTTGCATGTTCCATTTAGTTATTTTAAATACATTTTTAAAAGGGTATTTGGGTCTTTTTCTACCCAATTTAATCCCTAATTACACCCGACCATAGCTCATTAGTTCATTATTCTTCTACAATAACAAACTAGGGTTTCTCTAAGAAATCAATCCCCAAGAACAAGAAACCCTAGGTGCTTGATTCCAAGCCAAGAATTCAAGTTTTCCTCCACAAATATTTAAGAAACTCACAGCCCAGGTATGTATAGTGTTTATTCATGGACTCCTTTCATCCATGAAGCCCAAGAATCTCTTTTTCAAAGTTCAAGTATATGAATCTCTATGAATTCCATGTTGGGTTTGCTTTTGTTCATGTTGATAATGACTAATTGAATTTTATTCCATGTTTTAGTGATAAATCTTAAGTGGAATTTATTATTATAGGTTCAGCTTCATGTGAATCCATGATTAAACCATTGAATGGTGAAATTAGAGCTGAATCATGATGTTTATTTGTTTTATAATGTTGTCTACATATACTATGCCTACCATGTGTTTGATTAAATGGCTATGTGAAGGAAAAGTGCCTAACTAGTACGATATTATGAAATCCCCATTTATGTACAAGTGATGCATATCACATGTTTGATGAAATGCTTCAATAAATGAATTATGGATGGTGTTGTTGGTCATGTGTTCAAGTAAGTCATGCTTAGTCAGTTTCTTTTCATCGAGTCCTGGGGTACTTATACCTGAAAGATTAGTTTTGTGCCTAGAGCCATGTCATATTTTCATGATACTCTCAGTCAAGCCATGATCCTTAGACTTCAGACAGTCTTATGATTCAGGAAATCTCAATAATCTCATAAACTCAGTCAGTTGTCAGGTATCAGTAGTATTCCGTCAGTCAATGGGATTCAATTACTCAGTCCATGTTTAGATCAGTTAATCATGTTCAGTGTCTATTCAGATGGGAGTATAAATTAGCACTGAGTGAACCCAAGGATGGGAACTCACCTACCAGTAGAGGATGTGATTCTTAGAAGCAATTCTTGCATTCTAGAACTATGTAGCCAGCGTAGGTTGAGACATCATACCTACTAGTTGAGGGTAGACGAGATGGCTTAACCTACTAGTCGAGGGTTCCCACCATTCTCATTAGAGTAACCTACTAGTTGAGGGTCACTCACATATTGCCCTTACCAGTGGCGTGGTATTGTCACCCTTCCAATTAGGGCACAAATTGGACCCCAATTTAGCTATAATGCATTATTTGGGGCATTTTGGTAGGATGGAAACTTCCCACAGTTTCAGTATCAGTATCAGTAAAAGAACTCAGATAGTTCTTTAGATTTTAGGATTGTCAGATATAGTCAACTCATCTATAGTATGGAACTTAGCTAGTTCCTTCAGATTCAGGACTATTAGATATAGTCACTCATGTTATCAGTTATATCAGTTATCATAACTTAGTTGTCAGTCATGTTAGTTATCAGTACATTTATGTCATCACTATCATAGATATAGTTATTATGTATTCATGCATGCATTCTAACGTTCATGTTATTCAGTCAGTTAGCATAGTTCATGATGTGAACCCTTTGCATTCAGCCTACCTCACATGTATACCAGTACATTCAATCGTACTAATGCATTCGCGCTATGGTATTTTATACCATAGGTTCAAAGACACGAGCTCCAGAGCATCAGTAGCATTCCAGTTTCAACAGTCAGAGTTAGAAGTGAGTCCTCATCTTTCTAGGACATGATCATTACTTTATTATTTTATTAATTAATTTATTTGTTGAAGTTAGTTGGGGATATGTCCCATCAACTCCTTATTCAGACAATCATATTTTAGAGGCTTTCCAGACTACAGTATGTTTAGATAGTTTATTTCAGTTGTTTTAGGTATTTCATACCCTACCCAGAAGTTATATCTTATTAGATATTATGCTACAGTTTTGAACCTTGTGACCTTTCAGTTTATGTTTTCGTATTTTACAGTATATTATGTATTATACAGGTACAGATATCAGTCATGGGTTAGCTTGTGGTCCTTTGGGGTCATGAGCACTGTGTAGTATTCTGGATACAAGATTTGGGGCATTACAATGCACAGTATAGCATGTTCAGTATGTTCAGTAGTTACAATTTTACATGTACTCTTATCCAGTTACTTCATGATGTTCATTTAGTCAGTTATCAGCTCATGCATATGAACCCATGTATATCAGCCTTACCTCACTTTGCATACCAGTACATTCCACATACTGATGCATACTCTTTCTTTGCTCTATGATGTCTCATATCATAGGTTTGGATGCTCTGGTTCCTGATTGTACTTAGTAGCTCAGGCTATCAATAATAGTTATAGTGGTGAGTCTTTATATTTCGAGGACAAAGTTTATTTATTTTAGTATTTCAATAGTTCAGTGGTTATTTCAATCAGAGTTTATTGGGGGTTTGTCCCATCAACTCCATATTCAGACAGTTAGAGGCTTTCAGATTAGCATAGCTAATTATTCAATTTTCTGATATTATTATCAGTTATGCTCAGTTACTATTATTTCAATTTTTTGAGAACCTTATGGCATTTTCAGATTTCTTCCACATATATATTTCAAAATTATATTTAATGCTCACAGAAGGTACCAGTCATATGTTATCTTGTGGTCATTCTGGGTCATAAGCACCATGTGATACCCAGGGTATAGTCTCGGGACATTACAAACTTGGTTTCAGAGCCTAAGATTCTAAAGTATCTTAGAAAGTCTGAAAGTCGCGTCAAGTAGAGTTTTGTTCATCGGTGTGTAGCTCGCCACACTTATGGACAAGATGCTACAAGATGTTTTTAGGAAAAGTTTCCCCTTTTTCAGTGTTCATATCCTGTGAATGAGTATGTCCTGAAGTTAAACTCTCTGTCTAATTCCAATCTTCCTTCCGTTTACAAAAAATGACTCCTAAAAAGATCAACAGAAGAAGAAATAGGAAAAAGCCTGTACCTCTGCCTATTCAGGAAGATTCCCTAAATGAGCATGTCTCTCATGCCAAATTCAGAGCTGGTTTTACTACCTTAGCTTATTTAGTAGTTTCTCAAAGCAATCTATAGGTTGTTTTCCTATCTAAGATTTTGATTCATGCTCAACAGAGTAAGAGAGAGAAGCATAGGATGAAAGAGGAAAGAATAAAAGGGCCAGAACAAGTAGTTTTAAGCCTAGGTCAAGGGGTAGTAACCACTCTCAATCCCGTCAGAAATTCTCATCCCCAGCTTGGCCTTCAGCCAATGCGTCAGTGCCTAAGTTTGAGAATAATAGTCGAGATAGAGCACCAGGATCTAAATTATAAGGTAGTGGAAAGGGTGTTCGTACTAATTCACTTTTCAAAGAATGTGGTAAGAATTATAAGGGTGAGTGTAGAGCCAGCAGTGATGTGTGTTTTGGGTGTGTCAACCTAGGCCACAGAGTCAGAGATTTACCAAAGAGTGGTCAGTAGGGTTGGTCCAACCATTCTCCAATTTCACCTAATCACCTGACTTAACAGGGTGCTGCTGCTTCCAGTGCTATAGTGGTCAGCGCCAGAATAGGCTATATGCAATTCAATCCCGACAGGATCAGAAAAGTTCTCCTGATGTGATTATGGGTACGTTACTGACCATTTAGTTTTACGTTTATTCCTTGTTAGATCCTAGAGCTTCTCTTTGTTTTGTAACCCTCGACGTAGTTGTCCAGTTCATTATCAGTCCCAAAACCTTAGCAGAGCCCTTCTCAGTGTTTACTCCAGTGGGTACATCTATTCTAGCCAAACGGGTATATAGAAATTGCCCGGTCATAGTATCCTAGTAAATCCCTTCAGTTGATTTCAAAAATAAAGTAGTTCAGTTTTATCTTCTCAATGAACCAATTAGTAAATAAAAGGGTAGTACCTCAGTGCTTAGGAGTTAGACGTGATTTTAGCTTCCTTCCCATAATCTTATCACAACATATGATCTAAAGTTAGAAGCATGAAACTAGGAGTTTAGCAATATTAATAAAGTTGGGGATATCCATGTTATGTGTTAGGATCTAAGTTTGAATCTTTGAAGGTTGAGCTAATGGAAAGAGGAGTTGAGAATTCTAAGTTAGTCAGTTCAAAGTTGTTACATAATGTACTTGGGGAAATAGAAAGTTAGGAGTTCTATCTCAGAAGAAAGTATCAACAATAGGGTTGTACACTTTCAGGTATAGTTTCTTAGGGTAGGTTTAGTGTTTATGAGTATTGTAATATATCGAACTTTAGAGTAAAGTAGTTTTAGTTCAGTGTAAAGATGGTGATTAAGTGGTCCACAAACTTATAATTATGTCCTTAACCTAAAGGGGATATGATAGAACAAATAACCAAGTTTGGATTTCAGGTTTTTGTAGTAATGCCAGTATGTGTAGAAAAGTAGTAGGAGAGGATAATGCCCAACCCATCCTTACCTTAGCACAAAGTTTTGTATTTTAATTATCACGATATCTACTCATGCCTTACATGTTAGCCCTATGATCATAGTTCATGTTCATGCACATCATAAAGAATTATATACGCTTCCAGTTCCTAGTATAAGGAGTTCTAGTTTGCTCAGTAGGACAGATCATGTTCCATAAATTTTATGAACTCCAAATTCAGGTCATGCAGCTTATGACTCTTGTACTCATTGTCTACAGTATGTTCAGTTTCAGTATTTATGCAACACTCTTAATGATCAACAAAATTCAGGTTATGTTATATATATCCTCAGTTTAGGTCTCTTGATGACTCCATGATATTGACATTCTATTCCTCAGGCCTCCTTTAAGTGTAAAGTTTTGTATAGTGTTCATTCATACTTCAGGTCCTCATGTTTTAGCCTTTCTATGACCTCTTCTTATAAAATGATAGTAGTAATAAGAAATTACTTAAATTGGAGAGAGTAAATATTTCATGTTAAGGAAATATTGTTGCATGCTTGTTCTACTCAAGGCTGTAGTTATGAAGATAGGCTTGAATATAATGTTAGTGTGTAAGTGGATAAATACTTTACGCATTAGTGAATGGCTAGTAAGAAGTTATATTTAGTTTTTGAATGGGAAACCAAAATTATTCATGAGATGACAGGTTGTGAAAATGTAGGGTGTGTTAAATTCATGATTCAGACTAGTATTACAGTGTTATGTGTGCATTTTGTAGATTCGAGTAGGTTGTACATTGTAATACCCCACATTTTTTGGCTAGTCTTTAAACCGTCGTTCCTATGTGTAAAAGCTATAATACAAATTATTCCCATGTGAATATAAGTTTCATGATCTTTATCATCATGTTTGATTTGCTTTTGAGGTGAAAAATATTCATAACAATCACTTAGAACAAAGTTGAAATTAGAGCCTTTGATTTGTCCAAAGTTTGGCATTCAATTCTACAAGGGTATACTTTAAATGAGTATAACTTTTATATACACATAATTTTACATCTCAAGACCCACCAAATTATATATAATTCAATTAGCTTTCCAACAATTCCAATTTTGCCAAAATCCAATACCAAAGCAAAAAGTTATGGCATTTTTCGTGAGAGGCAGTAAGCCGACGCGTCGGCATACGGATTACGGAACTGTTTCACAAGCTAATTCAGTTTCTAAAATGTCTAAGGGCACTTTTGTCACTTTCCCTAACCTAAATTTACCCATAACACTTAATTTCAGCCCCCAAAAGCAATATACACTCAATTATTCATCTTTTCTCTCAAAGAAAAACCCTAGCCTCCTCAAGAACACCAAGAACTTCATCAATTTTTCTTCAAAAAAAGCAAGAAATCAAGTTTTCAAATTCAAGAATGCTTTCAAGATTGTGTTTCCCCTTCAATATTAAAGCTTTAAGTTAAGTGAGAGATCATCCATGGGTCCTCTTTCACCTATGGAGCCCAAAAACTCTTTTCTTTTAATTAAAGAATGAATTTTTCCATTATTATGGTATTTTGTATGTTCAAGAAGGATTGAATTTAATGTTTTCATGTTCAATGGTGGTTTTAATTCAAATCATCCCATGTGTGATTTCTGCAAGGTTTTAAATTCCTCATGCTATGAATTTGAATTTTCCATGCTTTATTCAAGTAAATTCCATGATGGAACCTAAATTCATGATGTTTAGCAATATTCCCATGTTTTAAATTCATGTCTTCCACATGTTTGATGAAATTCCCATATCATGTTAAGTAAATTTCAAGATGAATCCCCAAGTAATAAATTTTGCCATGTAACTCTATTATTCTCTCATGTTTAAGACATTCTTACGTTTATGTTATGAACTTTACATGTTTTGATGATACGCTTATGTCCTATTTCAAGAGAATTACACGTGAATTCCCTAATTTATGATCTTAGTTATGTAATCATGTTATGCTCCTATATTTAAGATATTCCTATGTTCAATTTAATGATCATGACATGTTATCATGTGGTCCCATTCATGTACAAGTTCATGCCTCTCAAGTGTTTGAAAAAATATCTAAATGAAAGCATTGCTGACAAGCTACTATTGTTATGCTATTATGACCATGCCATGTTTTACTTTTAGTGATATCGAGTCTTGGGGGTATTCAATACCCGACAATCTAGCTGTTTACCTAGAATTACAGTAGCTATAGAATAGTCTCAGTAATGTCATGAACAGTAGTACTCAGTCAGTTATAGAACTTAGTGAACTCAGTTTAGCTCAGTTAGACAACACGATCAGTAACAGTTTAGTAAAGCCTAGTACTGTCTAAAAATCAGTCAGTGTCTATTCAGTTGGGTGTAGGAATTAGCACCGAGCGAACCCAGGGATGGAGGCATTCCTGCCAGCAGAGGGTCTGACCCTTAGCAGCAATCCCTGCATTACAGAACTATGTAGCAACTATAGGTTGAGATATATTCCCGCCAGACTAGGGTTGATACATCTTACATGAGTTATCCTGCCAGAGAGGGTTGACAAAAGTGCTTCCTATAATAAAGGTTTAACTCACAGCTTGTCTTTACTCGTGGCACGGTACTGACACCCTTTTGACTGGGGTTACAAGTTGGACCCCAATCCATTCGGAGAAGGGCATGTCGGTTAGATGTTTACTTTCCACAGTTTAAGTTTCAGTTTCAATTACGAACTCAGTATAGAACTCAGTTCAGCTCTATAGAATTAGGACTGCCAAAAATAGTCACTCAGTTAACAGTAATACAGTATCAGTAAACTTAGATATCATACATTCAGTTTTAAAAACTCATTATCCAGAGTTAATGTGACCTTAGTTACAGTCATAGTCTCAATCAAGTAATTAGATCAGTAACTCAGTTCAATTTCAAGTTTACTTGACCATAGCGTACGATTATCAGTTATTCAGTTATTAGTATTTCAGTACCTCAGTTTACAGACTATTTCAAAATCATGTTATACGCTTGGTTTTGCATTCTTAAATAATACAGTTTTCATGAATTCATGCTCAATTATCTCTTATTACTCATTTAGTCCTTATCTCATATGCATAATACTCTATAATTTTAGTCCCATTATTCAGACTAAGTACAATTAGTCTTATATGCCCAGTATTCAACTATTAGATATTCAGTTAATCAAATAAGTTAGTGTGTTTATGCATTCGTGCTCAGTGTGATTGTATATTTAGATCCTTAGTTTATTTTAGTCTCCATCATGTAGTTTCAGACTCAGTATTCATACAATATCTGTGTCTTATCATATTCCAGATTCAGTTATACTTATATCATTAAAGTAAGTTTACAAAAACTAAGTGTAGAGATTCACCATCTTATCAGACAATGTGTGTCACTTATGCTTTAAGATATTTCAGTTTTCAGTTTATTCCAGCCTATTGGTGAGTCTACTTACACTTAGCATGCATGTTTTACGATTATGTATGAAATTAGTTTTTACTTATTGTATTCACCCCTGCATACTCAGTATATTCTAGAAGTACTGATCTACATATATGTCTGTGGCTTCATTGTTTTATAATGTAGGTACCATTTGTAGCCCACATATCACGATCAGACGGTTGTAGATTCTAGCCAGCAGATAATGAGTTCTCCTACTTCAGGAACTCCAGACAGTTTTAGTTCATATACAGTTGATTTACTTTCAGGTGTATTGATTAGTGGTAGCCGGAGGCATGTCCCAGCTATTTATGGTAAGTATAGTAGAGGCTTCATCAATGTCAGTCAAAGTTAGTCATGTGATTTCAGTTTCATCCTTTAGATTTATCAGATTGTAAAGCTTTATCAGTATTGTATCTATTTTAGATTTTTAATATGATTATGTTTCCGTATAGTAGAACATCTATTTATTATTTTATAATTCAGTTGCTTAATAGTACACGAGTTCATGGGTTATCTTGGGATCACTTGTGGTTCCAAGCACCGTGTGACAACTAGAGGGTAGTCTCGGGTCATTACATACATAGTGGGAGAGTTCAGTCCAGCTTAGACTTCAATAGGTAGAGTTATCAGTTCCCATGTAAATATTTTCAATAATCTTAGGTAAAATGCAGTATTAAGGTGGAAGGTATAGTTGAGAGAGTACTCGTGGAATATGTTTAATCTTAAAAGTTAGTAGTTGTAGTGGATAAGGCCTAGTAGCTCATCCTAGCTGATGTTTCGTAGGTCTGTGTTCCACATTACAAATTTTTTTCCTTTCTGTGATTCTTATACAAACGTCTTATTCAGACCATGCCCAAGATTCCTTTCTCTCTAAAAGTCATTAGGAATTCTTAGAAAGAGTGTTGAAGAAATACTTCATTAAGTATGACCTTTTAATGTAAGTTAATTTGTATAGCCAGTAATTCAGATTAGCAGTCAGACAGACAGGTTCCTATGATTTTTCCATCTTCCGATCTGGTCTTATTATCTAAAATTTCATGAATATATCCCTTCTAAGAAATAGTTTGTTCGCATCTATGTAAATTGTGAATCCAGTTCCGTTCGTGCATCATATTTTATATCCCAGATAGTCAGTCATGATTCAATCTGTAAGCATCCCGAACATCATCTTGGTTTTTCTATTATTTCAGTCAAGTCAGTATCATTTGGGGGACAAACTATTCTAAGGGGGAGATGTAATTCCCCCGAGCTTTTCATGTACTAAATCTCTCATCTTTTCTTCATGAAATCAGATCCATCTTGAAGTAATAGTTACTCATAAGTTGACTCTGTTATTTATGTCTCAGTCGTACAACCATTCTCATGTCAATGCATTCACAAAAATTAATTCAGTTTTAGGTTTGCTTGACCATAGCATATAGTTATTCAGTTATTAGTATTTCAAATTACAGACTATTTCAGAATTATGTTATACGCTTGGTCTTGCATTTTTAGATATTACAGTTTTTATGCATTCATTCTTAGTTATCTCACGTTGTTTAGATAGTCCTCAACTCATATGCATAGTACTCCACAGTTTTAATCTAGTTATTCAGACTAAATACAGTTAAGTCTCACATGACCAGTATTCAACTAGCGATCATTCAGTTAATCAGATAAGTTTGGTATATGACTATGTTTGGTGTTGTATATTTATGCATTTGTACTCAGTATGATTGTGCACTCAGATCCTTGAGTTATGTCAGTCTCCACCATATAGTTTCAAACTCATTATTCATACAGTAGCCATGTTTTACCATATCCCAACTTTAGTTCTACTTATATCCTTAAATTATAGTTCTACAGAAACTAAGTGTAAAGATTCACCATCTTATCAGAGTATGTTTGTCATTCATGTTTTGGGATATTTCAATTTTCAGTTTATTCCAGCCTATTGGTGAGTCTACTTAACTTAGCATTCATGTTTTAAGATTATGTATGAAATCAGTTTTACTTATTGCATTCACCCTGGAATAACTATATTCTATGTCAGTTACAACTGATAACATTCTCATATCATTCCTGCATTCATGAAATAGTTCAGTCACGTGTCATGTCTCCAGAATTCAGGTATGCTTCAGTTATGCATGTTAGTGTAAGTATAGTTCCTCAGTTCCTCTCAATTTAGTTAGTCTCATTCGAGGATGAATGTTTCTAAGGGAGAGATATTGTAATTGCCCGCAAAGTCCTAGTCATTTCAGTCCTATATAGTAGGCCAAAAGAGTTCCCATACTTGGAAAATTTCAGCTAAGTGTTGACACTTAGTCTCATTTTTGGCCTCGATATTTCAATGTCATCATTTACAATCTTTCCGACCTCATATTATCGATTTTTAAATTGATTCATGATCAGTGATGTCAATAGGTTATATTGGCTAAGTTTCAGAATTTTTGGAAATCGTTTAAGTTGTGTTTTGATGGCTAAAACAGCAAGCCAATGTGATCTTGATGCGTCGCATTGTATATTTCATCGACATCATCAACGCGATGCTTCAGTGATTGAGATGATCCCATCGATGTGGTGCATCGCCAATTGCATCATTAGGCATAATATATGTTTTAAGTTACGGGTTTGTGGGGGCAAAGGAGTCATTTTCCACCCATCTTGACCCACCTACATCATGAAATTAAGGAGCTAAAGGGGCAAATATACTCATCTTTTCACAAAATACTCTCAAGAACAAGCCCTAGTTTCTTCAAATTCAAGTCCAAGTTTTAAGAATTCACCAACGACTCCTACGAAATCAACAATCAAGGTATGTTAGGTGTTCATCCTTGGGTTTTCTTCTACCCTTGGAGTTCAAGAACCTTTTTTAAAACTATAAGTTTTTATTTTCATGATTTACATACGAAAATTGGGTCGTATTCATGTTTGTGTTGTTGTATGGATTTTCAATTTAAGATTTAACTATGAGTTTCATGAATATTAGATAACATGTATGTTGATTGATGGAATTCCCATGCCAAAACCCTTAAAATTTCAAGTTTATGTTGTAGTCATGATGCTTATATGTTGTTCATTATCATATCCATTAATTATGCTCCCCAAGAGTTTGATAGAATGTCCATGTGAATTAAATAGTGTAATCATGACATATTAGCATGTGTTCTCATTCATGTACTAGTTCATGACCTCTAAGTATTTGACAAAATGTCTCAGTAAGTGAACTGTGAATAATTGACTATTGTTAAGCTTTTAAGATTTGCCATGTTTTATATACTATGTTATCAAGTCCTGGGGGTATTTATTGCCTGAAATCTAGCTGTTTACTTAGTTGCAGTAGTTATAGACTAGTCTCAGTCAAGGTCAAGAATAGTAATACTCAGTCAGTTAATAGAGCTCAGTGAACTCAGTCCAGTACAGTCAGTCAACACGATCAGTGTCAGTTCAGTCAAGCCTAGTATAGTCTAGTAATTAGTTCAGTGTCGATTCAGTTGGAAGTAGGATTCAGTACTATGCGAACCCAGGGATGGGGGCATTCCTACCAGTAGAGGGTTTGACCCTTAGTAGCAATCCCTGCATTATAAAACTATATAGCCAGCGTAGGGTAAGTCGTCTTCCTACCAAACTAGGGTTGACGCAATCATATGCATATTTCATAAGTCTTCTTATAAGATTAAGATTGACCCAACATTGTTAGTAGCCTGTGGCATGGTGCTAACACCTTTCTAACTAGGGTCACAGGTTAGACCCCAAATCAGTCTATATCGGGGTATGTCGGTTAGATGAACACTATAATAGTTACATTTTTAGTCTCAGTATTCAGTAAAGAATTCAGACAGTTCTATAGAACCAAGGCTATTAGTTATTATTTACTCAACCATCAGAATTTAGCACTCAATTTCAGTATAATCTCAGATACACAATGTATATCTATATCCGTAGTATAGCAAGTTTAGTATGTTCAGTAGTTACAGTTTTGTATGTACTCTCATCCAGTTACTTCATGATATTTATTCAGTCAGTTATCAGCTCATGCATATGAACCCATGTATATCAGCCTTACCTCACTTAGCATATCGGTATATTCAATGTACTAATGCATACTCTTTCTTTGTGCTATGGTGTCTCATATCATTGGTTCAAATGCTCATGTTCCTAACCGTACTTAGCAGCTCAGGCTATCAGCAACAATTATAGTGGTGAGTCCTCATATTTCGAGAACAGAGTTTGTTTATTTCAATATTTTAGCAGTTCAGTAGTTATTTTAGTTGAAGTTAGTTGGGGGTTTGTCCCATCAACTCCATATTCAGACAGTTAGAGGCTTTTAGACTAGCATAGCCAGTTATTTAGTTTTTAGATGTTAATATCAGTTATGCTCAGTTACTATTATTTTAGTATTTTGAGAACCTTATGGCATTTTTAGATTTCTTCTGCATATGTATTTCAGTATTATATTTAGTGCTCACAATAGGTACCAGTCATGGGTTAGCTTGTGGTCCTTCGAGGTTGTAAGCACCATGTGACACCCAGGGTACAGTCTCAAGATGTTACACCACCAATACCAATACACCAATAGCCACCACCACCAACATTACCAATCAATGCCATAAACACCACAAATACCGACACCACCAACAGCCACCACAAATACTGATACTACCAACAACCACCACAAACACCATAAATACTGACACCACTAATGACCACTACAAACACCACCAACCAATGCCAGCACCAACACCACAAATATCCACCAATACCACCAATGCCAGCAACACCACCACCAAGCCACCAATACCAACACCACCACCAACAGCCACCAACAACACCACTACCAAACCACCAATACTAATAACACCACCAGCAACTACCAACAATACCACAAACACCATCCTATAATACCACAAACAACATATAATAATACCACCACAGTCAATGGAACACTACGACAAAAACTACAAAAACTAGGGTTTTATCGGGTTTGTTCTACAATTTTACCATCAAAATTCAAAATTGTTAACCTATTTTTGAAGGTAATACAAAAAGAAGTCTTTTTTTCCATCATTAACTAAAAATCCTAATTTTTAGAAAAAAATAACAAATATAGAACTCTTCTTGAACTCTGCTACCCACGAATACAGAGAAAAATGATGAATACAAGCAAGAATAAAGTCAAAAATATCACCTATGTGGTTGAAAATAGGAAGAAAATTAATCTGTTATGAAGGGTTGAGCAACATGTTGAGTAGTTGTTGTCTGTATTATTGAGAGAAAGAAAAGAACGAGAACTCAAGATTTGAAATGATAAAACTTCTCCCACAAATAGATGATTTGTATCGGTTGATTTGTATTTGGAAAAGAATGATAAATCTTGAAAATTTTAATTTGATTTGAATTGATCTTAATTATTTTTAGCTAAATCAATTTAGGTATTAGCTTATAATAATAAGTTAATGTAAATCATTTTATCTCAGAGTGATTGATCTATCGACGACTCGGGTCGGGAGAAATGCAACACCAACACCAACATCATGTAATTGAAAAAGACTCAATTGAAGTTGTAGTTGATCCAATGTACTCGTCCCTAGATCTAGCTAAATCAATTTAGGTATTATCTTATAATAATAAGTTAATACGAATCATTTCATCTAGGAGTGATCGATCGATCGATCGTTGACTCGAGTTAAGAGGAACGCAACACCAACACCAACACCAATAGCATGCAATTGTAAAAGACTCAATTGAAGTTGTAGTTGACCCTATGTACTCGTCCTTAGATCTAGCTAAATCAATTTTATACCAAATACTAGTTTATACCATATAACTGTATAAAAATAAATGTTCAACCTATTGTAATAGGTGGAGAATCTATTGGAATTTAACAAACAAATTACTGAATATATTAGAATAGGCAGGTAATTTGTTGAAATTTATCAAAAAGATTATTGAATATGTTGCAAGAGATGACTTAGCCGTTGGAAATTTTCAAATAGAAATTGTCATCTATTGCAATATACTACTTATATATTTTAAGATCTTTTCTTTATTTGAAAGAAACTTCCCATCCGAGATAAAAAGATAAAATAAGGTGCTAAAAAAAATTACTTGGATAACACAAAAATTTCCTTCTTGAGTAGTTTTATCTTGTCTTTTCAATGTCACCTCCTCCTTGTTCCCCTTAAAGATATTAATGAATATTTAAAATCCATCTTTAGAATTCTCTCTCCTTCAGCCATAACTTAACTTAGTCATCTCTCTCTTTCAGAATTCTCTCTTTTCTCTTAAGAGTAATCACAACCATCTCCTTTTTTTCTCTTTTTTCTCTCCGTTTTTGCATGAAGATTCATTTCGAATCTCAATCGATCAATATATTTTCTCAACTGAAATAGATATTCTAATCCAGTTGCATTTTTAACATTACAGGTATGGTTCAATATTGTTTTTTCCTTCTTTTCTTCTTCTTTATATGTTATTTAAATTAGATATTTGCATCTTTTCTTTGTTACTTTGTTGCTGGCACTATTGTTGGGTGTGTTGGTGTTGTTGGAACATATGGTGTTAGTGTTGTTGATGGTGTTGGAACATATGGTGCTATTTCTTTATTGTTGATGTTGTTGCTGATGTTGGTGGTGGTGGTGTAATAGTTTTCTTAATTGTTGCAACTGATAAATCAGCTATCAAAATAGATGGAGCAACTAATAGAAGAAATCAAACCAGTAGCAAGGATGCTTTGATTTATTCCAATAAATGACCTATCTATTACAATATGTCATCCATCGATGGCCACTGCAACAAATGACTCATCTGTTGAATAAAGTAGGAATTTATTGGATCTAACTACTCATCTATTGCATCATATTACTCATCTATCGCATCAGATTAGTTATCTATCATAACATATTCATCATATGTCATAATAGATTCATCATCTGTTATAATAGGTGACGCATTTGTGGCAACCGATTAATGACATATTGCATCAGATTGATCAGATTATTGTAATGTGCTGTATTCATTAAATTTTATGTTACCCTTTTGTAATGTTCTTTTTTTCTTCTCTTGTTTGCAGATAAAAAGAACTGAAACTAGATCAACTTTTGCCCAACCAGTATTAAAGGCTAGAGTAAAGATGGGTTCGGAGGAATAAGCTGCTTACAGATGGAACCACTTCATGTGTAGGAGGTATGTATTATTAATCAACCTATCGTGAAAACACACATCCAGTACACTAATTTTATGAATGTTGATTCTTTACCTATTAGGCATTAATCCTTCAAATGAGATCTTACATTTTACAGTTAAATTTGTCAGGTTCAAACTGATAAGGCTGAGAGACCAAGTAGGTGGTGTCGATACCCTATTACGATTTAATAAAGATTTTTCTCATGTTTATGTGTCAAGTTTAGGGAAGGGTTCAAGTTATTGGCGATAGTGTAAATATCCAATAGTGTTGGACCAATTTTAAGGGATCAATGGACTATTGAAAGGCCCTCAAAACCTTGCACTTTCGTAAATAAGAATAGAAAACCAATAGAAATTCCCCTGGTCCAAATTTATATGGATGGGTTGCACGAGGAGACTATAATAAAGCAGGAGGTGATTGGAAGAATACCTGTGCAGTAAGAGGGTGTGTAGAGAAGACCATATATCAACTCAGACCTTATTAAAGAAAAAACAAAGGGAAGAAAGCAGAGAACTTCTAGCCAACCTGGCCAATGAAATTGACTTGAAAGATAAAAAAATTGAATGAGCTTCAAATATGGAAGTGCATCCAAATATTAAAATTTTTCAGTCGTTCTTAAAAAAGAAAAAAGGTAAAGAGGACTGGAGTTGTGCACTTTGCTAGAGACTGCAACTAGC
>NC_061120.1:143545354-143611315 GCF_002878395.1 Capsicum annuum | reverse complement strand
AACTCCAGTCCTCTTTACCATTTTTCTTTTTTCAAGAACAACTGACGAATTTTAATATTTGGATGCACTTCCATATTTGAAGCTCATTCAGTTTTTTTGTCTTTCAAGTCAATTTCATTGGATAAATTGGCTTGAAGTTCCTTGCCTTCTTCCCTATGTTTCTTTTATAATAAGGTCTGAGTTGATATATGGTCTTCTCTACCCCTCTCTTCCCGCACAGATATTCTTCCAATTATATTCTGCTTTATAATAGTCTTCTCGTGCAACCCATCCATATAAATTTGGACTAGGGAAATTTCCATTGGTTTTTCATTCTTATTTGTAGCAGTAAGAGGCTTCGGAGGCCTTTCAAAAGTCCATTGAACTCTTTAAATCGGTCCAATCACTATTTGATATTTATATTTTTGCCAAAAACTTAAACCCTTCCCTAAACTTGACACATAAACATGAGCAAAATCGTCATTAAATTGAACAGGGTATCGACCCTACCATCTTAGAACCCTTTTGCCTTATTAGTTTATACCTATCAAACTAAAGTGTAAAATGCAGGATCTCGTTTGAAGGATCAATGTCTAATCAATAAAAAAAATATATTCACAAAATCATTGTACTTTGTGTGTGTCTGTCATGATAGCCTGATCAGTAATACATAACTCCCACGCATTAAAATAGATCTATTCATCTACACACACTTTATTCTTCCTACCCCATCAATGTCAGACAATATTTATTCCTCACTTCCCATCGTTAAGTAGTGTATAAAACCACAGAGGCTCAAAGTATAACCATCTTCAATATCAGAGGACTACATGCCCTTCAAGAAAAAACAAGTGCTATACGTAATGACTTTTCACCTTTTTTTGTTTTTAAATATGTTTATATAATAAAACAATCACCAATTTAGTTTAATTCCCCATCTGTTGTAACTGATGAATCAACTGTTAGAAGAAATTAAAACATCTCCTCCAACAGTTGGTCTATGTGTCACAATAGATAACTAATTTGTTGCAACAGATACATCATCTATTGTACCTACAGACTATCTGTTGTAACTAATGGTAAATTTGTTACGACAGTGGGTTATCTATTGGGAAAAATGGACGACCTATTACAATAGCTCAATAATAATGGTTATTATTAAGTATAAAGTCTCAAACCATTTTGAAAAGGTGAGAAGTTTCTATCGCAATAGATAATCCATATGTTGCAATAGATGTATCATCTGTTGCACATACAAACCATCTATTGCAACTGATTGTAAATCTATTGCGATAGTTAGTTATTTATTGGGTCAGATAGAAGATATGTTGCAGCAGCTCAATAATAATGATTCCTATTAATTCTCAAGTCTCAAACTATTTTGAAAAGGTAAGAAGTTTTTATCGCAATAGATAATCCATATATTATAGCAGATGTATCATCTATTACACATACAAACCATCTGTTGTAACTGATGGTAAATCTGTTGACAGTGTGCTATCTGTTGGGATAGATGGACGATCTATTGCAACAGCTCAATAATAACGGCTGTTATTAAGTCTCAAGTCTTAAACCATTTTGTAAAAGTGAGAAGTTTGAATATAAAAGAAAAAGTTGCGTCTTTCCATAGAAAATAAAAATTCAGTAGATTGAATGTAATTAATACAATGGACCTGAACAGTCATGCCTTTTTGCCTAAATAATCTGTTGCGATAGCTCAATAATAATGGTTGTTATTAAGCCTCAAGCCATTTGGAAAAGGTGAGAAGTTTGGATGTAAAAGAAAAAGTCACGTCTTTTTACAAAAAACAAAAAGCCAAGTAGTTTGAATGTAATTAATACGATGGACCTGAACAGTCGTACCTTTTTGCCTAACATATTCAGATTCAATCCTCTATAAATAGATCCTTCCACTTTTATTTATTTCTTACATTTTGTCTTTTTGGATTACATCTTCAAAGAGCATATTCCTTTCTCATTGAGGTAAGTTTTTTTTCTGTGTAAATCTACCAATTCATATTATACATTGTATTACATTCGGACTCCTTTCTTTACTTTTTTGTTTACTTTTTTTTATAAATTCATGCATGTTCTAGATATGGCTGATACAAACTAGATGTTGCCATTCTATAAGACACTATCCAAGAACTTGAGTCATAGGTTCACTACCTGTGGTGGGAGTTGTCCCCCATGAGAGCTCAGATGATCATGGAGATTCACAATCTTAGGAAGGCCTTGCTTCTACCGGTTGAAGATTGGCTGGTTGGCAATAATAATGTTACTTCTGATAATAATAATAATTAGAATGTGTTTTTTTAATTCTATACCGGATCTATACCTAATGTATTTTGTTTTTGTTTAATGGAAAATTTGTTGTTGGTCACTATGACTTTTTAATTCTTATTTAATTTTCATTATGTCTATTCCTTCTTCTAAACATGTTAACATGTCGATATTGGAGGTAAGGAGAAATTTTGAATTAGTAGTAATAGCAATTTTGGCATTTGAGTTCTTTCAACAGATGGACCATTTGTTGGAATAAATCAGTTAGGTTTCTATCAGCAAATTATCCATCTGTTAGAGGAAAACATTCCAGTTTGATGAAACTGTGTTGTGTTCTTCCAGCTAATGTTTATCCGTTTCCATAGATAGGTAATCTGTTGAATATAATTATGGTTTGCGGTATTATTTAGTTCATGTTTTGCCTTTTTTTCTATACCTAATAAATTTTGTTTTTTGTTTAATGAAAAATTCATTGTTGGTTGACTTTGGCTTTTTAATTGTTATTTAATTTTCATTTTATCTATTCCTTCTTCTAAATATGTTAACATGTTGATGTTGGAGGTAAGGAGCAATTTTGAATCCAGTAGCAATAGCAATTTTAGTATTTGAGTTCTTTCAATAGATGGACCATTTGTTGGAACAGATCAGTTGGGTTTCTCTCAGCAGATTATCCATCTATTGGAGGAAAACATTCCAGTTTGATGGAACTATGTTGTGTTCTTCCAGCTAATGTCCATCTGTTGCCACAGATGGGTAATCTATTGAATATAATTGTGGTCTGCTATATTATTTAATTAGTTCATATTTTGCCTCTTTTTATTGATACACAAATTATTAAAAAGATATTTTATATATAATAAATGATAAAATTACATTCACAACAATGATTTAAATACATAAAAGTCCACAACAAACAACAACACAAGTTTTTGTAATTACAATGATCATGGTGGATTACGATTCGAGCATGTAGTTCTTTTGTGGCGAGTGCGCTTACATATGGAACACTTGTTTCTTCTTGATAAAAATAATTCTCTGACTCCACGCCTCCTCTTATATGGCTTTCTTCCCATTTTGATAGTGCTTGGGTCAAATATATATAGGAGGTGTTAATCTCCCCAAAAGCTCTGTAGGAACAACCCAAGATTCTTCGAGAGGCACCAGAGTAATATGCCCACTATATGTTATTTCATATTTTTCCACCGAATAATATTGAGAGGAGTGCTCGTAAGCTTTAGGTCTATATTTTGGACCATATTGAGTTTGAAGCGCTGCCATAGCATAGGGACAGGGTATTTTGTCCAAGTCAAGAGCTCTACACATACAAGATCTTGTTTGAAGATCGACCGTGGTTATATTACTATGACCGGTGATACTAAATTTGTAATATGCTATTTTATGAGATAATAACCTATTCCCCAAACTGATGTTCATTGATATTATTTTTTTAATTTTAAGAAAAAATAAGGTTCTTCTTGGGCCCTCGAACTGCACACGCCTTTCGTTAAAAAATTGGCCATGCATCTTGCTTATTATTTCAAACAAAGCCTTGATGGAAAATTCTCTTTCATAACCAAATAATGAATTCACCAATTCAACTATGTGTGATGTCATAATATTGTACCTATACAAAAGAATCACGTAGTACGACGTCATACTAAACTTGTAACTCAAACAAGATATTAAATTCATAAGAATGTACCTATCTGCCAGATAAAATGCTTGGCTTCATCTCTGGAAACTAACATGTATGAGATGTTCTGCTGCCTTGGGATGCACATCCATTATTTGATTGAAATGGCCTAAAAATTCCTCTCTGCTATATGTTTTAGTTGCTCTATTAAAAAGGGTCCCGACCTTTTCATTGTGATAGTTGGTCTGAATGTTCTCTCCAAGATGCCTGATGCAACAACCAAAGTAAGTTGAAATGAAGAAAATTGATCCATCTTTGGAATACTTGGATTCCTATCCGAAATAAAACACAACTCTTTCGTATCTTCGACGCAGCTTCACATTTGTTCAAGAAAATCCATAAGAGACATTACATTCCTTGTTCGCTACACAAAAAGCGATAGGAAAGATGTAATTCTCTGCATCCTGTGCCACCGCCACTAGCAGAACTCCATTATACATTCTCCTCAAGAAGGTACCTTTAACGGCTATGCCTTTTCTCAAATGTCGAAAACCTTGAATCCAAGAACCATAGGATACAAAAAAGTACTTTAACCTTCCATTTTCATCAACATACAATGTCGTCTTACTTCCAGGATTTATGGACTCAATCATGTAATGGTAGGCATCCAGGACTATATACCCATGCTCGTATGTCCCCCTAACCAAGTCCTTGGCAATCCCCATGGCCGTATATATCTTTCAATAACTGACCAGGACATCCAATTTCATAAGGAGTTGACTGGACATAACCCTTAAAGAAGGGCCTTTGCCATCAGGGAAACTATTCTTGAAATATTCACCAAGAAACTTTTCGTGGCGTGAGGATTTTGGCTCAAGATATGCTCTGAACCACATGTGTGATACTTTTCATGTTTATGAATGATAAATCTGTCAGAACTTATGTACTTTACCACTTTTAACCACCACTTGCAGTTCGGATTAGAACATTTGTAGCAAAAGACACTGATCAAATTAATCACCTTCTTTATTCTGAAATCTTTTTTCAAGCAAGAAATATACAAAGTGGTAGATAGTTCTTTCTTGTCCTTGAATTACATTCCTTTGAAAAAGTTGGTCCCATCATCTTAAAGATTTCTAGACTGTGTCGATCGAAAAGAACTTTCCACCATAGTGGTCGTATCAACGGACATAGGTGTTTGATTATCATCTGGAATATTTATGTCTAGATATTCCAACCTATCATCAAAGATGTATTGTTGTTCTTCTTCTTCTACGTTCTGATTCTCATTCTCTCTCATCTTTTGAACCACGTATACCTTTAGCACTGGTCTGGATGAATCACTAAGATAAGCACGCAACCGAACCTGATAGGTTTTCTTGAAAGGTAGTACCCTCTGATTTTCATAGAAGCTGTGAATGTAGCTAATGATGAGTTCTTGCAATTGATAATTCAGTCTATAATAGATGATGATTAAGTTTACAAAATCATCATACAAAATATCACTTTGGACTGTCATAGCTATCATCTCTAGTATTTTACCCTCCTTCCAATGCCATACTTGTTCCTCAAGAAGGTATCGTCGACGGCTATGCCTTTTATCAAATGTCGAAAACCTTAAATCCAAGCACTATAGGATACAAAAAAGTACTTGAACCTTCCGTTTTCATCAACATACAATGTCGTCTTACTTCCAGGATTTGTGGACTCAATCATGTAATGTTAGGCATTCAGAATTGTATACCCATGCTCGTGTGTCCCCCTAACCAAGTCCTTAGAAATACCCATAGACGTATATATATTCCAATAAATGACCAGGACATCCAATTTCATAAGGAGTTGACTGGACATAACCCTAAAAGAAGGGTCTTTGCCATCAGGGAAACTATTCTTGAAATATTCACCAACGACCTTTGCCGTGGCGTGAAGATTTTGGCTTGAGATGTGCTCTGAACCACATGTGTGATACTTTTCATGTTTATGAATAATGAATCTGTCATAACTTACGTACTTCACCACTCTCAACCACCACTTGCAGTTCGAATTAGAACATTTGTAGCAAAAGACATTGATCGAATCAATCACTTTCTTTATTCTGAAATCTTTTTTCAAGCAAGAAATATACAAAGTGGTGGATAGTTCTTTCTTGTCATTAAATTACATTCCTTTAAAAAAGTCGGTCCCATCGTCTTGAAGATTTCTAGACTGTGTCGATCGAGAAAAACTGCCCACCGTAGTAGTCGTATCAATGGATGTAGGTGTTTGATTATCATCTGGAATATTTATGTCTAGATATTCCAACCTATCATTAAAGATGTATTGTTGTTGTTCTTTTACGTTCTAGTTCTCATTCTCTCTCATCTTTTGAATCACGTACACCCTTAACACCGGTCTGGATGAATCACTAAGATAAGCACACAACCGAACCTGATAGGTTTTCTTGAAAGGTAGTACCTTCTGATTTTCAAAGGAGCTGTGGATGTAGCTAATGATAAGTTCTTCCGATTAATAATTCAGTCCACAATAAATGATGATTAAGCTCATAAAATCATCATACAAAATATCACTTTGGACTGTTATAGCTATCGTCTCTTGTATTTCACCCTCCTTCCAATGCCATACATATCGATTGCTCTTCTCGATCCATTGACCATAAAAATCCACACCTATTATTATTGATCCCTCCATTAGTGGTACCTAAATAAAGTCATTTGTTAAAAAAAGTTAATAGTGATTTCATAGTGATGTGCATAAATCCCAACAGATGTGTAATCTGTTGTAATAGGTAAGTGATAAGTCATAATAGATTACTTACTTGTTGGGATTCATGTTATGCTCCTGAAGCTGATTTCAACGGACGAGTCATCTGTTGTAACAGGTGAATCATATATTGTAACAGACTATATATCTATTGCAACAGATGAAGCACTTTTTGGGATAGATGTTATAGTACTAAGGCACCTTTGAATTTGATTCCAATAGATGAGTGACATGCTGCAACAAATAATTAACATGTTGGGATAGATGACTTACCTGTTGCAACAGAAAACGCGTCTATTTGAACAAGGTCAGGTTTTATCGCTATAGGTTACTAATATATTGAAACAGATATTTACCATCTGTTGGAATTGAGTTCAGATTCTATTGAAATAGGTTAATAATATGTTGCAACATATATTTACCTTGTTGCAATAGATGACACATTTGTTGGAATTAAGTTCAGATTATATTTCAATAGTTTACTAATTTATTGCAATAGATATTTATCATGTTGCACCAGATAACTAATTTGTTGTAATAAATGGGTCATATGTTGCAACAGATGAGCCATTTGTTCGATTCATGTAACAACACTATAGAACCATAAACATGAATTCAACATATGAGTCTTCCATTTAAACGAATGTCTCATCTATCGTAACAGATGATTGATCTGTTTAAACAAATTGCTCTTATATTGCATTCATGTTCGCGTGCTATGTATTGTTGAAAAAATAGCACAATAACAGTTACCCAGATGACAAATTCAACTAAAAATCATAATTTGACTTACCAAAGTCTCCTATGAAGTAATGCCAAAGTGGAAAGTGATGTACGAAATAAAATTTGACCTAAGAAATTGGTCAAATAGCAACAGTAACGGTAACAACAACAACGATAATGGCCAATAAGAAGAAGATGAAGACGATAATGAAGTAGAAGATGATGATAATGAAGCAGAAGATGATGAATAAAGCAGCAGCAATAATAAACAACAAAAATTGCTAAGAGAGAGAAAATAATAATGGATAAGAAGAGAAAGAAACGCGTCTTTTTTCCCTCCATTTCTCGTTATATTAGGTAAACATTTTGGATCAAAGTATAAATTTAAAAACTTGTGGGCTATTCTCAAACTTACCCAATTTTCTTAATCCATAGTAAAATAATTATCACCTACATTTAATTATTAAGACTTGTGTCACCTACACCTCATATTCAAACTCTTTTGTCACCTACAACTTAAATCCCCATGAAACTTCCTTCTTAATAAATTAATGTATCTTTTAAAAGAAAAGAATAAGAATATAATTTTGACTAGATAAGTTTGATGAGTTAAATTGATTTATTATTAAAAAAAATTAATGGCATGGCATGCTAATTAGAAGAGAAAGAGACATATGAGATATTTAGTTTTATTTTTTGAGAATAATAGTGATAGTTGAGTCATATTATTATCTCTAAAAAAAAAGTATTTTTTGTAGACAATTCAAAAAATATGGGTGAGCATTCAAAAAAATAACTCTTGAAAAAATATATTTCAAGTTTTTGTATCGATAAAGTTTTTCTAAGTATAAAAATTTATTTTTAATAAACTAATGCATTTTTTTTTTAAAAAAAAAGAGAATATAATTATATTTTGATTAAGTGAGTTTGATGAGTTAAACAAATTTAGTATTTTTAAGAAAGAGGTTTTAATGACTTGGCATGACAACTAATAGAGAAGAAGGTTTTTGAGGTGTTTAGTATATTTTGAGGAAAGGAGTGATAATCGAGCGATATTGTGGTCCTAAATGAAACATACGTGATATTTGAAGGAAATTTTCTAAACTTGAGTGACTATTTTGGGAATTCACTCCTTTATTTTGTGCTAGTTAATGTAAGTTTATTCTCTGCTTTTTCACTATTCAAATCTTGATGTGTTATTACAACGTCATATTAATATTGGAATTAATTTTGATATATTATATCGCTCACACGAAAATACTATTTTACTCTTAGTTAATTGAATGGGATCATTATCGCGTTGCACTTATTATTGTTCTTGTTTTGGCTCTATTTCTTGCTAGTTTTAGATTTTAATATTTGTAGGTTCATGTAACTGTGAGATTTAACCATCATTTGTCCATAAAATGTATTTGAAAAATTATTTGCAATTAGTTTTAACTCAAATTATATCGAATGTTTTTGTATAAGATAGTGTTTTATCAGAAGAAATTATTTTTTACTGTTTGGACGAGTATGGGTTGAGGATGCTGACGTCTTTTTGTTTGATATATTTGAAAATTAAAGAGTGCCAATAATAATTTTAAGATTAATTAATCCAAGTGATTGAGTAAGAGTTACGATCATGATTTCATCATATACCAGCAACATTATGATAAAATAATACTCTATGATTTTAAACTAGAGGGCTCGGTATGAACTGTGATAATGGAGAACTTTTGTTGTAAGATACACTTTAGTTTCCTTAGCGAGTTTACCAGGTGTGATTCCAAATTGATCAAGTCAATGAATTTTGATGTATACACTAAAAACATTAGAATTGTAACTAAAAGATTTTACCTAGTGATACTAAGTAACAACCTAAAATTTTAATGAAATATGTGAAATTTGTGATTTATGTAATTTGACTGTTTTACCCCTTCTCTAGTTGCATTATGGTATTTCTGGGGTGGGAGTGATTGACATGATTTTCGATGCATTTTGGTATCATTTATGAGATATTGTGGTTTTTGAAGGTTTCGAGAGCCTTATTTTGGACTTATGTGGATATCTTGTAATCCGTGGGATAGATTGACGAACAGACTGCACCAGAAGCTTCAGAATATTGATTTTAGGCTAGGTAGACCTTTGGTTTGGGTCTCGATGCACCCGAGCTCATTTCGACCTATTGGTCAGAAAATTAAAAAATTAGAAATATGGGTGTAGGACCCACATTTGATCGAAACGACCTCGTATAGAAAATCCGACTTTGCTAGCAGATCCGAAATGTTGATTTTAGGGTGTTAGCATATTTGGTGTAATTTTATGGCTTTAAATCTCATTTTGATCCTCAATTTGAAAAATTATGATTTCGAATTTAGGGGGTCAACTTTGTGAAAATGATATTTTTTTTAAAAATCTGATATCGGCATCGCGTTCTTAACGTCGAATTTAGTATGGTTGCATGTATCGAACTCCAAACAAATTTCGAACACCCCATCGAAGTCCGGACTAGACTAAAAAATAATTTTTTTTGCAAAAGTTGTGTAGAAAAATCTGTACTATTTATACCAATTTTTGGGCCTATTTTGCTCATTTTTCATCTTTTCTCTAGAGAGTTAAACCCTAAAATAGTGTGACAGCTTAAAAGTGAAGCTTGTGGGAGCTTGGGATGCTAGATTAACATACATTTATTGATTTTATTATGGATTTAAGGTAAGAATTCACATTTTCTTAGTAATTTCTTGATAAATTTCTCAAAATTCCAAAAATCTTAGGGCTTGATTTTAAACCCCAATTTCACTCTTTTTCACTTAAATAACATTTTTATCTTATAATTACTAGTTTTTCACCAATTTAACCTTCAAAACAACCTCGATTCTTGATTTTAACCCAGATTTTAAAGATTTTATCCGATAAAGCTCAAAAATATTTTTCTTCAATTTGAACCTCATTTTTTACTTAATTTGACTTGGGTTTTCATCTGTAAATTCCTAAAAATATGAAAAACGTGTTTTTGAAGTAAAGTTTTGATTTTGCCCTTCTTTTTTGAAAATCTGTTCCGAGGGTTCGTTTTGACCCTGAACCAAAAGTAATCAATATGGGTGTCGTTGGTTTTGTTTTGATGCATAGATTTCATATTTGATGTTTTTAGTGGAGTTTGGGATCGTTCGTGAAAAGTAAGGCCGTAGGTTCGAAGTGTAGAGGATCAGTTTTGACATTCGAGGTAGGTTATGGCTTAACTCTTTAAGACTGAGTTGGGTAGTAAATGATGGTACAAAATGCATATTAAGGGTGAGAAATAATTATGAAAAAGGGCTATTTATGTTTTGTGCCAATGTGGAGACTTATATGTGATGTAATTGTTAAAATTGAGATATGATGTGATATGTGTGATCGTGTGGGGTCCTATATGGTGTTGATAGCCTTGAATACATGTGAATAATTATATTGTGTTATTGAAATGCCTAATGTGATTTCATTGGTATATTGTAAAAAATCCATACTTATTAGTATATGAGACGTGAAAATTCATGGATGAAATGGAAGTAATGAGTCGATATTGGCTCACGTGGTTATGGAACTGTAACATTGTGGTTGGTTGTGAAAATACATCATGTGAATTGGGTGGAAAAATATATCACGTGGATTGATTGTGAAAATACTCATTTTGAATGGTTATGAACATTGCATTGTATTCTCATATCATCATACGCATCATTTCACTTGTTCATCTTACTACTTTATATATACTTGTTGTCATGTATATGTACTTGACTTATGTTTTATGTTATGTATGTTCTTTAAAAATACTGGAAATACTGGAATACTGAATATTGGTATCGGATATTAAATTTTATGGACCATCTCCGAAGGATCATACCAAAGATGAATTATGGATATTGGTGATCTTGAAGCTGTGTGCCAAACTCATGTGTGCTAAACTGAAGGCTGTGTGTCAAACTTGAGGATGTGTTCCAAACTTGAGGCTGTGTGCCAATACCATGCATCATCATCATCATCATATACATTGCACCCGCTTTATTCTGTTTATGTTGTTTTGAATTGCCACAGTGACTTGTCATCTACCTATTTGTTCTATATCTTGACTTGTTAATGTCAAATTGTTCTATCTTTTTTTAATTGTACTTGATAATCTTGATTATACATGTTCCTCTTTTGTTTTACCTGTATGTGATATTATGTATATTTGTATCCCTATCTTATGTATTGTTGTATTATATATGGATATTATAGAATTGTTAGTGCAAGCAGTGTGGGCTACCATTTTGGGACATTTTTTGATTGCAGGTGACGTGCTCTTAGTGTATATTTTGTATGCTTTATTTATAACTTTGCTTGGTTGGCCTATGATACCTACTTAGTACAAGTGGACCGTACTCATGCTTACTATGCCCTTTCGGTGCAGGTCCTAGCCTGAGTGTGCCTCAGCTTGCTTGACTCGGGCGATTGTTGGAGCTTCCAAGGTAGCGGTTAGACATTCATATGTCCGTAGTTCACCTCAATATTTCTATAATAGTTATGTCATTATTAGTATTCGGAGATAAATATTATTCCTTTGTGGTTATTTTTCTAATGTATTTGACTCCTGAATTGTATTAGTAGTTCTTACACTGTTGACACTTGATTTTTGGCATGATTGGTATTTTGGATAAGTTCTTTTTGCATTGTTATGATTACTTATATGGTTCAGCTTCATTCTAGAAGTCTTACCTTGGTATATTTCTATTTTTTTTCTCTTCTTGTATCGGTTTGGGTGATAGGCTTACTTGTCAAGGTACGCTGCGATAAGTGCCATTATGACCTTCATTTTTAGGTCGTGACACAATAATATTTTGATCATCATTACATGCTATTGGACATCACGGTCTTTGAAAAGAATCCTAACTTAAATTAAAATAAGACAACAATTAAAAATCTAAACTAATCTATAAAAAAAAAAAAAAAAAACTAGTGGTCAACATTCGGTTATTCAGTTCAATTCTATCAAAGTTCAATTTGATTCTTTGATTTTTATTTTTGCAAAAATGAGAATCAAACACTAAACCAAACTAATTTGGTTCAATTTTTTTAACTTTGGTGTTTTTAAATAGATTTTTTTTGATGCAAGTGAAAAAACAAAAGTATCAAATATTTGAATCCAACCCTAAACTAAAAGTAGGTAATAAATATAAAAACAATATCAAACTTCACCATGTAAAACTAATATTACGAGTCAAGATTGTAGTAATTGTTTAAATAAAATAATTAATATTTTAATTTTTAAATAAAAAGATATGTCTTTTAGTGAAAGAGTATGTCTTTTATTGAAAGGGTGTGTTTTTTATGAAAGAGTGCGTTGGTTAAAAGTTCTCAACTATATAAACTTTTAAAACATTATTCTGCAGAACAATTATTTCTTTCTTCTCCACTCTAAGATTTCTTCATTATTTGCTTGGTGCAAAAATTCAAAGACTTGTCATGTCCACTAAAACTATTTGCATTAAATCTCATAGCAAGCTTGTAGAGGAGATAGAGCAAAGATTATTTTTAGAAAATATTTTGTGCGTGTTTCAAACATTCAATTCAATATTTATTATTCATATTCTCCAACAATCTAAAAATAATTTTTTTTTTTGACTGGGGGTTTGGGGTCAGTCAAAATTTTATTTGGTTAGGTATACATGTGATTTGGTGTTGGTTGTCTTGCAAATAGACAAGTAAATCTGCTTAGTCTATTTTCTTTTCCTTCTTCAGCGACTCGTTTAGTTTTGATACTTGTTTGATTGGAATATTTTCCAACAGAAATTTTCTAGTAGAATTAATAAAAATTGGACTTCGTATTTTTTGGGGGGGTTTTGAAACAACATCTTTTGGTTATTTATTTGTTTGGATTCGCTGGGATACAACAGATATCCTTGGGCTAGTTTGGAAAAACAAAAATTAAAGTTTGCTTTTCTCTTGGAGTTTGTCTTCTCTAAGTTTGTCTCGCTTGTTTACTGGGTTACAGATTGTTGGTTTGGTAATCATATTTTTGTTATTGATTTCAATACCATCAAACTCATTAATCAAGATTTTGTCTGTCTTGATCATTTTGATGGTGCAAATTTCAAAAGATGGAAGAATAAATTAAAGTTTGTGTTGATTGCTTTGAAGATTTTTATGTGCTTGATCAAGTCTTACTCCAATTCCTTCACTAAAAGATTATGATTTCGAAGAACTCAAGTCACAAAGGAAGAAAAGGAAGGAAGATAAAATCATATGTAGAGTCCACATTCTCAACACACTTTCAGAATGTCGTATGATCACTACACCGTCGAATCTTCGGCAAAGGAAATTTAGAATGCATTGAAGTTTAAATACAAAGATGAAGAGAAACTGTACAAAAATTTTCTTGTCTCTCAGAATTTTGAGTTCAATTTTGGTGATGATAAACCTATTTGGAACAAGTACATGAACTACAGATTATATTAAATCAATTGAGAGTTGTGAGAATTGAACTTCCAAAAATTTTTCAAGTTAGAGCAGTTATAACAAAATTTTTAGCATCTTGAAAGGGTTATAGGAAGAAAATTTTTCATGACTCTAAAGAATTTTTTTTTCGGGGAGAAATTCAAAACAATCTTTGAATCGAAGAGGAATCAAGGGAGAGATAAGAATGTAAATTCTTCTAATGACAATAATAAGACAAATGCTTTGAATAAGCCCTCAAATAAATTCAACAGCAAAAAATAAAGTAAAAGAGATTTTCTTGATCCTAAAAAGGATTAAAAAAATAAGAAGTGCAAGGAGATGGATGTATGTGAAAAAACTGGTCATTATGTTTGAGATTGTAGGTTTAGAAAGACCCCAAAATCAAAAGTGAATTCAATAAAAGAAAATGAAGAGATCGTTGCTATCGTGAGTGAGATCTATGCAATAAAAAGATAAAATTTGCTATGACAATCCTCTTTAAAACTTAAAAAGAATCTATTGATGAGAAAAAGGTCTATATGGGACATGAAGAAAGGTCCAACGACGATAGAGTAAAACTACGAAAACGAAAAATAAACTACCGTTGACACTCAATTTTGACCTCCCGATACTCTTTCGAAGTGCTATTTTATCAAAATTGTTAGTTTCAAACATTAAGATTTTCTCTACGTATTATTTTGATACCAAATGAATATTTAAGCGTCACATTCATGATTTTAGAAGTGTCCAATTTATTTTCAGATAATTTTATATTTTTATATGATATATAATATTTTACGTAATTTTATTAATACTAGATTAAGCCACGTGTGTTGGACGTGTGTCAAGTATTTTTAAAAATAAACGTATAGAAAAATATATTATAGGTTTTATAGTGTGTATGTTTTGTTATTTGAATATTTTGATCATATTGGTTAATAAGTTTGTCTGAATGATACATATTGATAAGTTTTTATTTGACATAATATTTAAACATGTTGTTTGACTTGATGTCAATTCACAAATAACCTTAAATTTTGGATGTGCACAAGCTGATACAAAAAAAACCACCTAAAATTTTTAAGATAAAATAATATAGTTGATTAAAGAGGAATTTAGTCATTTATTTACCTAGTAATAATAAATTAAAATTTTATTTCACTTGTTATCAGATGGTTGATAATAATAAAAATGATATTTGATTTAAAACATAAACCATAAAAATTAATTTTAAAATTTTATACATATTTAAAACACCTCATATAAATTGAAAAGTAGAGAGTGAAATTTATACTAAATTTCAATTATTTTATACATATAGGCCCAAACCCGTAAAGAAATGGTTGATGTACTTTTATCAAATAGGAAAGTAAAAAAATGGTACACTCTGAACTAGAAGATTCATCTTCTTTTGATGACCATATTCAGAGCTTATCCATATTTAATGTGAGAAATGATTTACGTAGATAGCTTCTATGCTGTTCCAAAGAGATTTAATATCAATTCACTATGAGTTCTATTTTTTCTCAACCTCGATTTGTTTTGATTTTTTGCGATTAGGACATAAAAAAGGTTTTGATTTGATGTGTAGCTATTTATATCTTTTTTTTTTTGAGTTTACATTGGTGTGTAGTTTTTAAATAAGCATCTTGATTTAGAGATTTTGGCTTGGTTTTCTGTATTTCAAAGTGGATTCTTCGGTGCTTCTAGATTATTACTTAATTATTATGGCTTCACATATAATGTGTCAGGTGTACTTGATCTTGCCAATTTTGAATGTTTGATGTTTGCATGACAGTTGAGATACTTGAATTGTTTCTTGAAATGTCTCCAAATTTACTTATGCATGCAGTGCTTTATTTGGTGTTAAAGTTTGTGCTCTTTTTTTGTCGGTGGCTGAAACGTTCAAGTTCTTGTCCATATAATCCATACCCAGAAATCATAATCCATGCATAGAGTTTGATAAAGAGTCGGACCACAAATGTCTATTTAAAAACATTTAATTAAGTAAAATATATGATTTATGTTTGTGAAAAATAGTAATATATATAGTATTGTATAAGAGAGAAGAAGATAATATACTCAAATATAGGAGACATGAAGTATGAACCTTTCTTTGAGACCAAGAAGTCAAAGGGGAGGATATTATTTCTAGTTTTGAGTCTATTAATAAGAAGATTCGTGATTTTCGAAGGAAGAGTTGGAGTAGTAAAGGAAGATGGAGAACAAGGTAAGAAATTTGTGTGCGTATTGGCTTCGCGAAGTAAACAAAAAGCTTCATCATATGCCCTTGCTGCTTCTTCAACTGTGTCTAAGGTACCTAATACCTTTATTTTTGTATAGTGTCTTTAATTTCAGCAACACATCTTCCTGATGGCCTTTGTCTAACACCCATGAATCTCTTTCGTGCTCCCCCAAGCGCAGTTATAGCAGTAGCTTCTTTTACCATTTTGTCCTAGGCCGCATTCCCTTGATGGTCATCCCGAGTTATTTAATTAATTTAGAGAAGAGATAATTATAAATAATGAGATTTATTAATAGATAGTCTGACCCAGCCAAAGTGTGCATTTTCTTGATTTATATTTTAAGAGTTCTAACATATTTTCTGGGATAAAGCATACGTGATGAGTTTGGTTGCTAAAATATATCTGTCACGACTCAAAAATTAGGGTCATGATGGTACTTGTCGCGGCGTACCTTGACAAGTAAGCTTATCACCCAAATTAATACAAAAAGAGAAAAATACAGAAATATTCCAAGGTAAGGCTTCTAGAAAGAAGTCAAACCATATAAGTAATCATAACAATGCAGAAAGAAATTATCCAAAATACCAATCATGCCCAAAACTAGGTGTCAATAGTGTAAGAACTACTAGTACAATTCAAGAGTCAAATACATTGGAAAAATAATCCCAAAGGAATAATATCTGTCTCTGAATGCTAATAAAGACATAACTACAATATAAAGATAGAGGTAAACTTCACACGCATGAATGTCCAACCGCTACCTTGGAAGCTCCAACAATCGCCCGAGTCAAGCAAGACGAGGTACAGTCGAGCTAGGACCTGCACCAAAAGGGCACCGTAGGAATGAGTACATTCCACTTGTACTCAGTAGGCATCATAGGCTGACCAAGCAAAGTAGTAAATAAAGCATACAAAATATAACTAAGGACACACCGCCTATAATCAGAAAATGTCCTATAACGATAGCCCAAACCTCTTGCACTAACAGTTCTAATATATCACATACATACCAAGATAGAACACGAGTATGCATTATATCATATATAAGTAGAATAAGGGGGAACAAGCATATATAAGATCATCAAAAACAAGAAAAAGAAGATAAGACAATTACATAGATGGAAAGTCAATACGGCAATACAACACAATATAAACACAATAAAGTAAGTGCAATGTATATGATGATGATGATGTATGAGGTCGTCGCACAACCTCCGGGATCGTTGCACAATCACCGTATACACCTATGGAGCTAAAGGTTCCTAAAGTAGGACCCAAGGGGATTAGTCAATCAGTATACAATCCACATATCTCATATCTTCTTTTCATCACATCCCTCGAAAATAGTTTTATAAGGTGTTATAATATCTCCTCCCCGACACTTTCTTCGATGAGGGTTTTTAAAAAGATGTTGCCAATGTTACTCAGGTGTTGCCACGGTGGTATTAATATTTCATGAATAAGTATGATATGAGGATGAAATGCTCACAACTAATCACAATGAGTATTTCCACAACCAACCACATGATATATATCCATAGCCAACAACAATGATACATTTCCACAACCATGTGAGCAAATATCCACTTATTATTTTTGTTCATCTGTGAATTTTCACATGTCTCATATGCCAATAAAGCATGAATATAATCACAATACACCAATGGTACCAAATTAAGCATTTTAACAACATAATACAATTATTCATATGTATTCAAGGTTATCAATATCACATAGAACCCCACACGACCACACATATCACATAATATCTCAATTTCAATGATTACATCACATATAGTCATTTTTCATGGTTAGTTCCCACCCTTAACATGCATTTTGTACCATTAATTATTACCCAGCCCAGTCTTAAAGAGTTAAGTCATAACCTGCCTCGAAAGCCAAAACTGATCCGATACACTTTGAACCCATGACTTTAATTTTCATGAACAATTCTGAACTCCACTAAAAACATCAAATATGGAATCTATGCATCAAAATAAAGCCAACGATACCCATATTGACTACTTTTAGTTCGAGGTTAAAACGAACCCCCGAAATGGGTTTTCAAAAAATAAGGGAAAATTGAAACTTTACTTCAAAAATACGTTTTCCGTATTTTTAGGAATCTACAGATGAAAATTCAAGTCAAATCGAGTCAAAAATGAGGTTCAAATCGAAGAAAACCCATTTTTGAGCTTTACCAGGTATAATCTTTAAAATCCAAGATAAAATCAAGAATCGGAGTTGTTTTTAAGGTTAAATTGATGAAAAAATAATAAATATAAGATAAAAACATTATTTAAGTGAAAATGAATGAAATTGGAGTTTAAAATCAAGACCGAAGATTTTGGGGTTTTGAGAAATTAATCAAGAAAGAGATGTTAATCTAGCTTCCCAAGCTCTCACAAGATTCACTTTTAAGCTCTCCACTATTTTAGGGTTTAACCCTCAAGGGGAAGGTGAAAGAATGAACAAAAATTGGATAAAAAAGGTTTTTTATACTACATCCGAGTTACCAGGCATTTAACACATAAATCTCAATCCTCAATTCCGATTTACCCTTTATGTATCTGGTTCGAAGCAAACTTCAATGGGGGGCTCGAAATTCGATCAGAGAACGATATACGAAAATAACTTTGTAACCACACAAAATTTGACGCTCCAAATTCAATGACATTATTGAAATTTCAAGAAAAACATCGTTTTCACAAAGTTATACCCCCGAAATCATAATTTTCCAAAACGAGGATTGAAATGAGATTTAAAAGCCGTAAAATCACACCAAAATATTACCACCTTGAAATTGATATTCTGGATCTGCTGGCGAAGTCGAATTTTTCATCCCAGGTCGTTACGACCAAATGTGGGTCTCATACCCATATTTCTAATTTTTCAACTCTCCAACCAATATGTCATAATAAGATCGGGTGCACTGGGACTCAAACCAAAGGTCTACCTAGCCTAAGATGGATATTTCGGAGCTGCTGACGTAGTTCGTTCAGCCATCCATCACACGGATCAAAAGATATCCACATAAGTCCAAAATAAGGCTTTCAAAGACATCAAAAATCATAATAGTACATAAATGGTACCAAAATGAATCGGGAACTGTGCGAATCACCCCCATATCCCAAAAAATACCATAATGTAACTACGGGGAAGGGTAAAATAGTCAAATACCACAGAAATAAATATTTCACATATTTTATCAAAAAGCTGATCATTACATCATCCACCACTAAAAATCTAGTTTGTCCTCAAACTAAAGGGAAAAGAAATACCTGAATCAACGAAGAGCTGGGGATAAGAACTACGTATATCAGACTCAACGTCCCAAGTAGACTCATCTACAGGTTGGTGTCACCACTGAACCTTAACCCCAGGGATAACTCTAGAGTGCAACCGCCTAACATCCCTAGACAAAATGGAAACCGTCTTCTCAACAATGGACAATCGTTCATCTAACTGAAATGACTCCTAACGAATGACATGAGACTCATTAGGAATATAGCGACGAAGCATAAAAACATGAAAAACTGGATAAACAACTGATAGATCAGGGGACAAAGCCAACTCATAGGACACATCACCAACAGTCTGAAGAACTCAAATGGACTAGAAAGAAAACATGATCACCAACACCAAATCTAAAGGCACGAAGTCTACTATCAGCATAGCACTTCTGCCTACTCTGAGTCGATCTAACTCTATCCTGAATAACCTGGACTCTATCCAAAGATTCACAAAGCAAGTCTGTACCTCGAGGTCTCACCTTTAAAATATCAAACCAACCCACTGGCGAGCGACAACGCCTACCATAAAAGGCCACAAAAGGAGCCATATCAATACTGGAATGAGAGTTATTATTATATGGAAACTCTTCTAAAGCCAAATGTTGCTCCCACTAGCCACCAAAATCCATCAAGCGCGGTGCGTATCCTCCAAAACCTAAATAGTCCGCTTTGACTGACCGTCAGTCTAGGGGTGAAACACAGTGCTAAGATCAACCCAAGTACCCAACTTATCCTGAAAAAGTCTTCCGAAAGTGAGCTGTGAACATAGAATCTCAATCTAAAATAATGGACAATAGCACACCATAAAGACGCACAATCTTATGAATGTAGATATGGGCCAACCTCTCAGCACTGAATGAAACCTGAATCAAAATAAAGTGAGCTGACTTGGTCAAATGATCCACGATGACCCAAACACTGTAGAACCATAAGATATATGATACAAACTAGTCACAAAGTCCATGGTGATCCATTCCTACTTCCACACGGGTTAGGTAACCTCTGAAACAATTTGCTAGGTCTTACATGCTCGGCTCTCACCTTCTGACAATATAGGTAATGAGACACAAAATATGCTATATCTCACCTCGTACAACCCCACCAGTAATGCTGTCTTAAATCATGATACAACTTAGTCACACCTGGATGGATGGAATATCTAGAACAATAGGCCTCCTCCAAGATCAACATAATCCAGTCACCCATTCTCGACACACAAACTCGATCTCCAATCCGTAAAACTCTATTTGAATCAAGTGAGGCTTCCTTAACCTCCCCACTCAACACCTTATCTCGAATTAACCTTAATCCAACATCATCAAACTAATGAGATTAAATCTGCTCCATCAAAGAAGATCTACCCTCCACATAAGACAAAACACACCCACATGTAGATATATCAAGTCTAACCATCTGGTTAGCTAAAGACTGAACCTCTGAGACCAAAGGCCTCCCCTGGGTCAAAAGATGCACCAAGATACCCATGCTAGTCAACTTTCGATTCAAGGCATCTGCGCCCACATTAGCTTTGCCATGATGATAGAGAATAGTCAAGTCATAATCCATAATAAACTCAAGTCAACAGTGCTGCCTCATATTAACATCACGCTAGGTGAAGTACTGAAGGCTACGATGATCTAAGAAGATCTCACAATGGACTTCATACAAGTAGTGCCTCCACAACTTCAAGGCAAACAAAACTGCGGACAACTCTAAATCATAGGTAGGATAATTCATCTCATAAGGCTTCAACTAAAGAGACGCATAAGCAATCACCTTGCACTCCTACATCAATGCAGTACCTAACCAAACATCTAAAATATCACAAAAGATGGTAAAACCCTTGCCCTCCTTGGACAAAGTCAAGATAGGAACTAAATTCAACAAATTCTTGGGCTATTGAAAGCTCGTCTCACAAGCATCAGACCACTGAAAAGAAATCTTCTTCTTAGTCAATGGAGCTGCAATGGATGAAAAATCCATAACAAAATACCAATAATAACCTATTAAGCAAACAAAACTCTAAATATCAGTAGGCGAAGTAGGTCTAGCCCAATCATGAACCGCTGGAACCTTGGATAGATCAACTATAATGTAAGACCCCGCAAAAATGTTGCATTCAAATTCAGCTCGTTTAGCTCCTTGAAGCTCAATATAATGTCCAACACTTAGAAAATTTTAGCTAAGTGTTTAACACTTAGTCTCATTTTAGACCTCCAAACTTCGGGGATTTATTTGACGACCTTCCCGACCTCTATTTTCTAATTTTTAAGTTATGTTGTGATGGGGCAAGGTCATAGTACATCCTGAGTGAGTTTTAGAATTTTTGAAGTAGCATAAGGGCACGTTTGGGTGCCCAAACCAGTAGCTTAGGGTGATCTGCCCCCACCGCCCAGGGTAGAGCACTGCTCTAAGCATAGGGACACCCTGGCTAGAGCGAGGGACTAGCTGGGCGTCACCCTACAACTCCGGTGGGTTCCCAATTTTTTATCATTCCACCTTTATATTTTAAAGGGCATTTTGGTCCTTTTCCACCCATATATAAGCTTCCAAACACATGATTAAGGCCTCAAAACACCAAAATATACTTATTTTCATCAAATTCTCTCAAGAACAAGAATAAAGGTTTTAATTTAAAGACCCAAATCCAAGAGCTTTCACTATTAACTTCCACGGATATTTCAATTAAGGTATGTGTAGTGTTCATCCACAGATTTCTTTCATCTGTAGAGCTCAAGAGCCAAGTTTTAAATAACAAATTATGATTTTTGTGTGTTGTATGATTACGTTCATGTTGATGGTTGTTGTTGGTGATTCAAGATGGTGTGTTAATGAGTTTATATGAAGTATGTGAACATATTAGTTGAAACCCATGAAATTGGGATGGTTTAAGATGATTAAATTGATGATTCAACCTATACCATAAAGTGTGCATGTAAGATGTTTGATAAAATACCTAGAATGATAAAATCAGGTTCCTTATGACTTAGTAGTGCCCAAATGACAAGTCCATACTACCCTTATAATTCAACACAAATTTTATGTTATAGTTGTGTATTGATTGTTGTGTTATAAATTGTTTATGATGTTGAAACCATGAAAGTACTTGCATGTTATATGCGCTCCCTTCCATGAGCAAGGATATGATAACCATGTGAAGTATGAAATCACTTATCTATGGCATTATGAACTGTGAACTCTATTTCTATGATCAAGAAGTGTCATGTGGTGTCAGTTTTCTTCCATCGAGTCTTGGGGTACTTGTACCCAAAAAATATAGTTGTGTGCCTAGAGCCAAGTCATATTTTCACGATAACCTTAGTCAAGCCATGTTCTATAGAACTCAGTTAGTCATGTAATTCAGAAAATCTAAGAAATTTCATGATCTCAATCAATTATCAGATAGCAGTAGTATTTCGTCAGTCAACGGAATTCAGTAAGCTTAGTCCATGTACAGTCAGTTAATCATGTTCAGTCTCTTCTGATGGGAGTAGAAGTTATCACCGAGTGAACCCAAGGATGGGAACACACACTGTTAGATGAGGGTGTGATTATAAGCAGTCATCCTTGTGTTCTATAACTATGTAGCTAGTATAGATTGAGACATCAACACTGTCAAATGAGGGTTGATGAGATGGATAAGCACTGTCAGGTGAGGGGCCTACCATTCTCTTTTGAGGACACTGTCATATGAGGGTTACCCACAGCTTACCTTTACCAGTAGCGTGGTATTGACACCCTTCTGATTAGGGCATATATTTGTAACGCCATAATTATCTGAATTTGATCGCTCCACGATAATCATGACCCTGAAGAACCACAAGCAAACCTATGATTGATATTTGTACATGTATACTATATAATAAGACATGATAATGCAAAAACATACACTGAGAGGTCGTAAGGTTCAATACCGAATGTAATGAATACCATAACATGTGAGTGGGGTAATAGAATACCCAAAAACAAAACTAAAGTCAAAAATAATAATTTGTACCTAGTCTGGAAAGCATCTAACATGACTGAAACTGTCTAAGAAATCTGAATAGGGAGTTGATGGGACAAGTCCCCAACTAACTCCAACTATTAAAGAAACTAATGAGATACTATAGAAAAAGATAAATCATTATGTCCTCAAAGGATAAGGACTCACTTCTATTTTGACTACTGGAATTGGAATGTACTGCTGATCTAGAACTAGTGCGTCTGAACCTATGGTGTAAATAAAAGAAAAACCATAGTGCGAATGTATCAATACATTGGAATATACTGAGTATACATGTGAGGTAGGCTAAATACATAGGGTTAATATTTATTAACAATACTAACTGACTATCTAACATGAACGTGAGAGTGCATACATAAGTACGTAACTGTAATTGACACTGTGATACCATGGTTTCTAAATCTGAATACTGATAACATGACATACTAATAACTGATAGCATGAATAACTGTATATGAATTTAACTGATAACATGAGTGACGGTGTCTGACAGTCCTGAACATGATGGAACTATTTGAGTTCCATACTGTATCTGAGTTAACTTTATCTGACAGTCCTGAATCTGAAGAACTATCTGAGTTCTATTATTGAGACTGATTGACTGTATCTGATAGTACTGATTCTATAACATGAAACTGTGGAAAGTAATATCTAACCAACATTCCCAAAAGGTGTTATAATAGCTAAGCTGGGGTCCAATCTATGCCCTGATTGAAAGGGTGTCAATACTGCGCCACTGTTAAGGACAATATGTGAGTAACCCTCATATAACAAGTAACTCTAGTGAGAATAATGGGAACCCTCATATAACAGTTTAAGACACCTTATCTATCCTCGTATAGTAGGCTATGATGTCTCAACCTATGTTGTCTACATAGTTCTGGAATGTATGAATTACTTCTATGGATCATACCCTCATGTAGCAAGTGAGTTCCAATCCTTAGGTTCACTCGGTGCTAATTCCTAATCCCATCTGAATAGACACTGACCATGATTAACTTGGAATTGAACTGAACGTGGGCTGAGTTATTGAATTCTGTGACTGACGAAATACTACTAATATCTGGTAATTGACTGAGTTCATGAGATCATGGAGATTTTTCCTGAGTCATAAGACTATCTGAAGTCTAAGATTTCATAGCTTGACTGAGAGTATAGTGAAAACATGACTTGGTTCTAGGCACACAGCTAATGTTTCGGGTACAAGTACCCCCAGAACTTAATAGAAAGAAACTGACATAGCATGATTTATTTGAAGCCTTGACTAACATCATAATACATACTATATTCATAGGAGAATTTCATCAAATATGTAATAGGAATACACTTGTACATACATGGGTATTTCATGATATCATGCTAGTTAAACAATATTCCTTATCTTAGGCATTAAATGAAACACATTGCAGGCATGACACATGTAAACATCATTGTTCAATTTTAATTTCATCATTCAAGGGTTTAAATCTTAGGGTTACATGAATCTATGGCTATCGTAATTAAACCCACATAGAAATTATCAACAATCATGGAGTAAAATCTAATTTCACATTTATCCACATGAACATGAGCAGCCAAATCGTGTAAACATGAAGGAAATCCATAACTTAAGTTTTAGAAAAGGGTTCTTGGACTTCATGGACTAAAGGGGTCCATGAATGAACACTATGCATACCTTAGATCCTGATTTTGTGAACATTGATGGTGAAATCTTCCTAAATTTGAATCCCCAATAGAAACCCTAGCTTGTTCTTGAGATAAACTTGAGAGAAACTAATATGTTTTAGGTGAAAAGTGGCTGAATCATATGTTAAAGGGAATAAATAGGGGTAGAAAGTTGACCCTTTTAACCCTGGACATGTCATTTAATTTTCAGTAAAATTTTTTGAATTGGGCCCTTGACACGATGCGCCACCATCTCGCCAAGTCACTAGAAATTGACAAATGGGAAATTGCACGGTGGCGCAATACAGAGCTATCGTGTTGCCACCTTGTCTACGACCTGGACGTTTGGTGTGATGCAAAAGTATCACGGAGCAACACTGGAAATTGACAATTGCCATTTGAGCTACCTTCGCGACGCGCTCAAGGCTCAGGTCAAACACTGTCTCACTAAAAAGGCCCTAACTCTTCTCCCGGGAGTCAGATTTGGGTGAATTATATATCGATGGAAAGCTTATTCAATTTTCCACGTGATAGGATGTGAAAATTATGGAAATACCATGTGTATAAGAATGAATTAGTATTTCAAAACAAGTTCTAACATCCTTAAGATAATTTTCAAGCTAAGAAAAAGCACGGGTATTACAAGATTGTATCCCAGCTCAGCTATTATAGCGTACTTGGGGCATGTCGATTAAATAACTACTTCCCACAATTTTAGTATCAGTCTCAGTAAAAAAACTCAGATAGTTCTTTAGATTTTAGGACTGTCAGATATAGTCAACTCAGGTACAGTACGGAACTCAGATAGTTGTATTAGATTCACGACTGTAAGATATAGTCACCCATGTTATCAGTTATATCAGTCATTTTTATTATCAATAAATGTATGTTATTAGTACTCAGACTCAGTAATCATGTTATCACAAACTCAGTTAAAGTTGTTATGTATTTATGCATGTATTCTCACGTTCATAACAGTCAGTCGGTTATTTTGTCCTTGCATATAAACCCCATGTATTCAGCTCATATCACTTGCATACTTAGTACATTCCCACATAATGACACATTTACGCTATGGTGTTTCTTTTATTTTACACCGTAGGTCCAGAGACACGACTTCCAGATCAGCAGCAGCAGTAGCATTCTAGTATTTAGAGTTTTAGCAGTGAGTCCTCATTCTCCGAGGATGTGATTTTATTTTATCATTTCAGTCCAGTTTTTAACTGACGGAGTTAGTTAGGGGCATGTCCCATCAACTCCTTACTTAGAGTATTCAGAAAGTTAGATGCTTTCAAGCGACTATAGTATTATTAGATTTAGACTTTAGTATTTTAGAAATGTTTTGGTATTGTGATACCACTCTATTTTAGACATTATTATTTTCAGATTTTGTTCAACATTGAACCAGCACCATGTAGCATTTCGGTTCAGAAAATCGAGGCATTACAAACTTAGTATCAGAGCCTAAGGTTCAATAGAGTCCTAGGAAATATGAAAGTCGCATCTAGTAGAGTCCTGTACATGGGTATGTTGTGCACCACATTTTTGTACAGGAGGCGATGAAATATTTTAGGAACAGTTTTCCTTCTTTTAGTATTTGTATCATGCCAGTGAGCATAATCTCAAGTCAATCCCAGTATAATCTGTTTCTTCTCTTTATTTCAGAATATGCCTCCCAAGAGAAGAAATCGGTCAACCCTCAACCCAAAGAACCTTTAGGTGATCATATTTCTCATGCGGAGTTTAGGACCGCATTAACCACTCTTGCTCAGTCAGTTGCTGCTCGAAATGAACGATGATCTATCATTTGGCCAACCCAGTGGAAAATTCAGCTGTAACTAGGATTCGGGACTTCACCCGAATGAACCCTTCATCTTTCTTTGGGTCTAAGGTAGATGAAGACCCTCAGTAATTCATAGATCATATTCAGAAAGTGAAAAATATCATAGGGGTGACTACTTTTGAGAGTGCTGAGTTAGCCTTATATCAGTTACAGGATGTGGCTCATACGTGGTACAAGGAGTGGAAGTCCAAAAGGTTAGATGATGTAGGGTCAGTAGAGTGGGAAGATTTTGTCACAGTATTCTTAGACAGATTCTTTCCCCAAGAGCTGAGGGAGGCAAAGTTTTTATAGTTTATCAACCTCAGGCAGGCTAATATGACAGTGAAAGAGTATTCACTCAGGTTTACTCAATTAGCCAGATATGCCCCTCAGGGGTGAATGACTGTGTGGTAAATGAGTATAGGTCTATGATACTGAATAGTGACATGACTTTAGCTAGGATTATGACTCATGCTTAGCAGATAGAGGAAAAGAAATTTAGAATGACGGAGAGGTAGAACAAGAGAACAAGGTCAGGAAATTTCAACTTTGCTTAGCCCAAATCAGAAGGAGAAAACCATTCTCAGTTTCATCCCAAACTATCAGTTCTAGCTCCTTCTTCAGCCAGTGTCATAGCTCCTAAGTTTAGAGATAGAGTACCAAGCTCTAATTCCCAGAGCATTGTTAGCAATGGCCGAACTAATCCCCTATGTCAGACTTGTGGTAAGAATCACAAGGGTGCTTGCATTACTGGTAGCGATGCCTGTTTCAGTTGTGGCAAGCCAGGCCACAAATTTAGAGATTTTCCCCAGTTGGGTTATCAAGGTCAGCAAAACCATTTTGAAGCTCAATCTAGTCACTCGAACCAGCAGGGTGCCACTTCCAGTGCTACTAGTGGGAAACACCCAAACAGACTTTATGCTCTTTAGACCCGATAGGTAACAACAACAAAAACAACAAACCCAGTATATTCTCACATAGTGGGGCCTGGGGAGGGTAAAATATATGCAGTCCATACCACTACCTCCAAAGAAGTAGAGAGGCTATTTTCAATAGACAGAGGTACCCAATTCAGTTCTCACTTCTGGAAAGTATTTCAAAAGGGTCTTGGTACCCAAGTTCATCTCAGTACAGCCTTTCATCATCAGACAGATGGTCACGCAGAAAGGACCATTCATACTCTAGAAGATATGCTAAGGGCATGTGCAATTGATTTCAAGGGTAATTGGAATGACCACTTGTCTTTGATTGAATTTGCATGCAATAATAGCTATCATTCTAGTATTCAGATGACTCCATTCGAAGCTCTCTATGGTAGGAGATGTAGATCTCTAACCAGTTTGTTCGAAGTTAGTGAGGCCTCAGTCATAGGGCTTAACTTGGTATTCGATGCCTTAGAGAAAGTTCAGTTGATTAGTGAAAGACTCCGGGTTGCTCAGAGCCAATAGAAGTCTTATACAGATATGTGTAGAAAGGATCTCGAGTTCGATATTGGTGATTTTGTCTAATTCAAGATCTCTCCCATGAAGGGAGTGAAAAGATTCGGCAAGAAGGGAAAGCTCAGTCCCTGATATATTGGTCCCTTCAAGATTCTTAGTTGATTAGGCAAGGTAGCTTATGATCTCAATTTTCCTTCAGATCTAGCTTCAATTCATCTAGTCTTTCATGTCTCTATGCTCAAGAAGTTTATAGGTGACCCATCAATCGTAGCTCCTATTCAGAGCATTGATATTCAGAACAGTCTCTCCTATGAGGAAATTCTGGTCGAAATTCTAGACTACCAGACTTGTAGACTGAGGAACAAAGAAGTCCCTCTAGTCAAGGTTCTTTGCCGAAATTAGTTCGTTGAGGGAGCTACTTGGGAAGAATAACCAAACATACGTACCAGGTATCCTCACCTCTTCTCCACCAATTCAAATCAAGCTCAAAGTAATAGTTTTCCTTAAGCTTATTTAGTTTAACGTTCTATATTTAGTACAACTTGGTATTCAGTTTCATGCTCATGTTTCATCACAAACTTGATATTAAGTGTCATCGCATATTCATTCATTCATTCATGCATCATTTTCATTATATAATCATGTATTAGATATGCATCCTCATTTTGATAACTTCAGTTATCAGAAACCTCAGTCATGCATTTGTGAATCAGTTACACATGCATCAGATATGCATGTTCAGTATGGTATATTCAGTTTATCAGTCATGTCAGTCGTGAGATCATGTTTCAGTCATTCATGTCCAGGTTATGTTCATCTTATTATTTCCCCTCCCAGTCAGCCTCATTCGAGGATGAATGTTCTCAAGGGGGAGATATTGTAAGACCCCGCAAAAATGTTATCTTCAAATTCAGCTCGTTTAGCTCCTTAAAGCTCAATATAAGGTCCAACACTTAGAAAATTTTAGCTGTGTTCAACACTTAGTCTAATTTTAGACCTCCGAACTTCAGAGATTTATTTGATGACCTTCCTAACCTCTGTTTTCCAATTTTCAAGTTGTGTTACGATAGGGCAAGGTTGTAGTACATCCCGAGTGAGTTTCAGAATTTTTATAGTAGTGTAAGGGCATGTTTTTGTGCCCAAACCAGTAGCTCAGGGCGATTTTCCCACGCCGCTCAGGCTAGAGCACCACTCTAAGCAAGGCGCTGCCCTGGCTAGAGCGGGGGACTAGCTGGGCATCACCCTGCAACTCCGGTGGGTGCCCAGTTTTTCAGCATTCCACCTCCATGTTTTAAAGGGCATTTTGGTTCTTTTTCACCCGTATATAAGCTCCCAAACACATGATTAAGTCCTCAAAGGACCAAAATATAATACTTTTCATCAAATCCTCTCAAGAACAAGAATAAGGGTTTCAATTGAAGACCCAAATCCAAGAGCTTTCACTATTAACTTTCATAGATATTTCAATTAAGGCATGTGTAGTGTTCATCCACGGATTTCTTTCATCCATGGAGCTCAAGAATCAAGTTTTAAATAACAAATTATGATTTTGGTGGGTTGTATGGTTATGTTCATGTTGATGGTTGTTGTTGTTGTTGATTCAAGATGGTGTCTTAATGTGTTTATATGAAGTATATGAACATGTTAGTTGAAACCCATGAATTTGGGATGGTTTAAGATGATTAAATTGATGATTTCACCTATGCCATAAAGTGTGCATGTAAGGTGTTTGATAAAATGCCTAGAATAATAAAATCATGTTACTTATAACTTAGTAGTGCCCAAATTACAAGTCCATACTACCCTTATGATTCAACACAAATTCCATGCTATAGTTGTGTATTGATTGTTGTGTTATAAATTGTTCATGATGTTGAAACCATGCAAGTACTTACATGTTATATGCGTTCCCTCCAATGAGCAAGGATATGATAACCATGTGAAGCATGAAATCCCTTATCTATGGCATTACGAACTGTGAACTCTATTTCTATGATCAAGAAGTGTCATGTGGTGTCAGTTTCCTTCCATTGAGTCCTGGGGGTACTTATACCCAAAAATTATGGTTGTGTTCCTAGATCCAAGTCATGTTTCCATGATAACCTCAGTCAAGCCATGTTCCATAGAACTCAGCTAGTCATGTGACTCAGGAAATCTCAGAAATCTCATGATCTCAGTCAATTATCAGATGGCAGTAGTATTTCATCAGTCAACAGAATTCAATAAGCTCAGTCTATGTACACTCAGTTAATCATGTCTAGTCTCTTTAGATAGGAGTAAAAGTTAACACCGAGTGAATCTAAGTATGGGAACACACACTATCAGATGAGGGTGTGATTCTTAGCAGTTATCCTTGTGTTCCAGAACTATGTAACCAGCATATGTTGAGATATCAATGCTGTCAGATGAGGGTTTATGAGGTGGATAAGCACGGTTAGATAAGGGCCCCACCATTCTTTTTTGGTGACACTGTCAGATGAGGGTTACCCACAGCTTGTCTTTACCAGTGGCGCGGTATTGACACCCTTCCAATCAGGGCATAGATTAGACCCCCAGCTCAGCTATTATAGTGCACTTGGGGCATGTCGGTTAAATAACTACTTCCCACAGTTTCAGTATCAGTCTCAGTAAAAAAACTTAGATAGTTTTTCAGATTTTAGGACTATCAGATACAGTCAACTCAGATACAGTATGGAACTCAGATAGTTCCATTAGATTCAGGACTGTCAGATACAGTCACCTATGTTATCAGTTATATCAGTCATGTTCGTTATCAGTAAACGCATATTATCAGTAATCAGACTTAGTAATCATGTTATCATAAACTCAGTTACAGTTGTTATGTATTCATGCATATATTCTCATGTTCACAGTAGTCAGTCAGTTATTGTCCATGCAATAAACCCCATGTATTCATCCCACCTCACTTGCATACTTAGTACATTCCCACGTACTAACGCATTTGCGCTATAGTGTTTCTTTTATTTTAAACCATAGGTCCAGAGATACAACTTCCAGATCAACAGTAGCAGTAGCATTCCAGTATTCGGAGTTTTAGCAGTGAGTCTCATTCTCCGAGGATGTGATTTTATTTTATCATTTCAGTCCAATTTTCAACTGACGGAGTTAGTTGGAGACATGTCTCATCAACTCCTTACTTAGAGTATTCAGAAAGTTAGAGGCTTTTAGGCGACTATAATACTATCAAATTTAGACTTCAGTAGCCCAGAAATGTTTTGGTATTGTGATACCACTCTATATCAGACATTATTATTTTCAGATTTTGCTCAGTATTGAACCTTATGGCCTTTCAATGCATGTTTCTACAATATTATGTCATATTATGCAGTGTACAAGTATAGATATCAGTCATGGATTAGCTTGTGGTCTTTCAAGGTCATGAGCACCGTGTAGCATTCCGTTTTGGAAAATCGGGGCATTACACATAATACCTTCCTTAGTCACCATATGACCCAAGAAAGAAATAAACTCCAACCAAAATTCGCACTTAGAGAACTTAGCATACAACTTCTCATCCTTCAATCTCTGAAGCACAATCCGCAAATTCTCTTTATGCTCAACCTCACTCTTGGAATAAACCAAGATATCATCTATGAATAAAAAAACAAAGGAGTCAAGATACAGTTGAAAAACCTGGTTTAACAACTTCATGAATGCGACAGGGGCATTGGTCAACCTGAAGGACATGACCAAGAACTCATAATGACCATATCAAGTCCGAAAAGTTGTCTTCAATAAATTTGAAGCTCTAATCCTCAACTAGTGGTAGCTGAGCCTCAAATCAATCTTTAAAAACACTGAAACACCCGAAGCTGATCAAAAAAATTATTAATGCAAGGAAGAGGACACTTATTCTTAACTGTTACCTTATTCAACTATCGGTAATCAATATATGACCCATCATTTTTCTTCAGAAACAAGATAGACGCACCCCAAGGTGAAAGAGTAGGTCGGATAAATCCCTTATCCAATAACTCATACAATTGATCTTTTAGTTCTTTCAACTCTACTGGGGCCATCCTATAAAGAGAAAAAGAAATAGGCTTGGTACTCGACTCAATATCAATAATAAAATCAATATCTTGATCTGAAGGAATACCAGGAAAGTCCAAAGGAAACACATCCATAAACTCATGTACAACACGGACAAAATCTAAGAAAAGAGGTGAAACAACACTGGTGTTATGAATATGAGTCAAGAACGATAAACATCCCCTCTCAACTAATTTATGAGCCTGAACATAATATATAATCCTCTTAGGACCAGAATAAAGTGCACCTTTTTAAGCTTTCCTTAGCATACCCGGTGAAGCTAAAGTTACAATCTTAGAAAAATAATATAAGGCAGCATGTTAAGGAGCCAACCAGTATATGCCCAAAATTATATCAAAATCGACCATGTCTAACACAAGCAAGTCTACCAAAGTCTCACACCTAGCAAAAATCACAACACAAGATTGGTACACCCGATCCACCACTAAAGAATCACCTAACAGGGTAGATACATGAATAGGCATGGGAAGAGGCTCACTAGCAGAATCAAACTTGAAGAAAAATACACATAGGAGAAAGTCAATCCAATCAAATAATACATATGCAGGTCTAAAACAAACGGGGATGATACCAGTAATCACAGCATTAGAAGCCTCTGCATCAAGTATGGATGGTATAGCATAACACTAGCCATGACCATCAACTGCCTGGGTGGCCCCACGACCACCACCACAAGCTTCAATATCTTTACCTCTCGCAACTCTAGTAGAACCTCTACCTCTCACAGATAAAATAGGAGTAGCCTAATCACCCATTAGGGACAATCTCTGGCCACATGGTCAATCTTATCATACATACAACAACCTCTATGACCAGCCTCAAACTGAACGGACACCCTAAACTGCTAAACTAAAAGATCCACCACCTGAACTCTATAAATCCGCCACTATCTTATGATGGTATCCACTAAAACCTCTAAAATCTCTGCCTCGAGAGGTTTGACTCCTAAACTCAACAAAACGTCACGCCTTCTGGTGCCTCCCTGAGATGCACTAAGAATACCCTTTGTCATCTTATTATGACCCATTATACTCTGAAAAGAAATCCCAAACACAACCATCAAAGATATATCTAACTGAAAGAAGACACCTAAATCATTCACAAACTTCTGAATCTTCTCAAACTCAGTGAAAATGTTATCCTAGAAATATTTAGATAGGATATGAAAGCGTGTCTCATACTCAGAACTGTCATGGAGCCTTGCTCCAAATGATCAGACTCATCCCACATTCGATCCCTCAAACTATAAAGCAGAATCTCTCCAGAAAAACATCAAAAACTTATCCCATTACAACTCAGGAGCATTAATAGGCCTACAACTGATAAATAATTTCCAATAATCTCTCACAGCATCTATCAGCTGATAGTTGTATAATCCACACCATTCACACAGAAAGAGTTGAACATAACTCAAATACAAGGTATGAAATAACTTCACACGATAAAAAATAAAATGAGCGAAGTTTCCTAAAGACGTCCTATAGCCTCTCAAAGATAGATATAAATTTCTATGTAATAAATTGCAAGACTCTATTAGACATTCTATTCTTACACCATTGAGACCAATGAAACCTAGCTGCTCTGATACCAATTTTTCATGACCCAAAAATAAGGGTCGTAATAGCACTTGTCGGGCGTACCTTAACAAGTGAGACTATCATTCAAACTGATATCACAAAAGGAAAAAATAGAAATATCCCAAGGTTAGGCTTCTAGAATAAAGCCAAAATATATACGTAATCATAATAATGCAGAAAGAACTCATCCAAAATACCAATCATGCCCAAAACCAGGTGTCAAAGTATAAGAACTACAAATACAATCCATGAGTCAAATACATTGAAAAAATAACCACAAAGGAATAATATTTATCTCTGAATACTAACAAAGAAATAACTACTATAGAAAGATAGAGGAAAACTTTAGACGCATAAATGTCCAACCTCTACCATGGAAGCTCCAATAATTGCACGAGTCAAGAGAGTTGAGGCACACTCGAGCTAGGACCTACACCAAAAGGGCAAGGTAGGCATGAGTATGGTCCACTAGTACTCAGTAGGTATCATAGGCCGACCAAGTAAAGTAGTAAATAAAGCATACAAAATATACACTAACGGCAGTCCACCTACAATAAAAAAATATCCCACAATGGTAGCCCACACCGCTTGCACAAATACTTATAATATATCACATATACACAAAGATAGAACACGAGTATATATTATATCACATATAAGTAGAACAAGGGGAAACATGCATATACAAAATCATCAAATACAAGTAAAAAAAGATAAGACAATTACATAGATGGTAAGTCAATATGGCAATGCAACACACTATAAATGCAATAAAGTGCAATGTATATGATGATAAAGATTATGATGATGATGATGGTGGTGGTGGTGTACGAGGTCATTGTACAACCTCCAGAATCATCGCACAATCCGCATATACACCTACGGAGCTAAAGCTTCCCGATGTAGGACCTATAAGAGGTTTGTCAATCCGTATATAATTCACATGTCTCATATCTCTTTTTCAAAGCATCACTCAAAAAGGATTTTATAAGGTGTTACAATATCTCATCCCTGACATATCTCTCGTAGAGTCTTTTTAAAAAGGTATTGCTAATGTTACAAAGATGTTGCCATGGTGGTACCAATATTCCATGAATGGGTATAATATTAGGATGTAATGCTCACAACCAATCACAATGAGTATTTCCATAACCAACCAGGTGATATATATATCCATAATCAACCACAATGATACATTTTCACAACCATGTGAGCCAATGTCCCCTTATTATTTTGGTTCATCATGAATTTCCACATGTCTCATATGCTAATGAAGTATGAATGTAATCACAATATACCAATGGTACCATATTAAGAATTTTAACAAGACGATATAATTATTCATATGTATTCAAGGTTATCAATATCATATAGGACCCCAGACGATCACACATATCACATAATATCCCAATTTTAATAATTACATCACATATAGGCCCCCACGGGTACAACACATAGATAGCTATTTTTCATGATTAGTTACCACCCTTAGCATGCATTTTGTACCATCAATTACTACCCAGCCCAGTCCGAAAGAGTTAATCCTTAACCTACCTCAAAAGTCAAAACTGGTTTGCTACACTTTGAACCCACGATTTTACTTTTCAAGAGTAATTCTGAACTCCACTAAAAATATCAAATATGGAATCTATGCATCAAAACAAAATCAATGGCACCCATATTGACTACTTTTGGTTTAGGGTCAAAACGAACCCCTGAAATAGGTTTCTAAAAAAGAAGGGAGAAATTAAAACTTTACTTCAAAAACATGTTCCCTATATTTTTAAGAATTTACAGTTGAAAACCCAAGTCAAATCGAGTAAAAAAAATGAGGTTCAAATCGAAAAAAAACTATTGTTGAGCTTTACTAGGTAAAATCTTTGAAATCCGAGTTAAAATCAAGAATTGGGGTTATTTTAAAGGTTAAATTGATGAAAAATTAGTAATAATATGATAAAAACATTATTTAAGTGAAAAGGAGTTAAATTGGGGTTTAAAATCTAGCCTTAAGATTTTTGGAGTTTTGAGAAATTAATCAAGAAATTACTAGGAAAAGGGTGAATTCTTACTTTAAATCTATAATAGAATCAAGAAATAGATGTTAATCTAGCTTTCCAAGCTCCCACAAACTTTACTTTAAGTTCTCACTATTTTAGGGTTTAACTCTCAAGAGGAAAATGAAAGAATGAGCAAAAATTGGATAAAAAGGGCTATTTATAATATATCCGGGTTACCAGGCATTTAACACATAAATTACAATCCTTAATCCCGATTTACCCTTTATGTATCTGGTTACACCAGATATTTTTAAGTCAAAGCAGACTTCGGTGGGGAGTTCGAAATTCGATCGGAGTTTGATAAACACAAACGGACTATGTAACCACACTAAATTTGATGCTCCGAATTCAATGATGATATCAGGATTTCAAAAAATATCATTTTTGCAAAGTTGTCTCCCTGAAACCTGAAATCACAATTTTTCAAATCGAGGGTCGAAATGAGATTTAAAAGACGTAAAATCACACCAAATATGTTACCACCCTAAAATTGATATTCTGAATTTACTAGCAAAGTCATATTTTTCATACGAGGTCATTTCAACCAAATGTGGGTCCCATAATCATATTTCTAATTTTTCAACTTTTTGACAAATAGGTCGAAATGAGCTTGGGTGCACCGAGACCCAAACCAAAGGTCTATCTACCCTAAAATAAATATTTTGGAGTTACTAGCGCAGTCTGTTCAGCCTTCCATCGTACGGATCAAAAGATATCCACATAAGTCTAAAATAAGGCTCTCAAAGCCATCAAAATCACAATATCGCATAAATAGTAACAAAATGCATCAGGAATTATGCCAATCACCCCCAAACTACAGAAATACTATAATGAAACTACAGAGAGGGGTAAAATAGTCAAATAACACAAAAATAAATATTTCACATATTTTATCAAAAAGTTGATCATTATAATATTTCACTTGTCATCTTATTATATAAGTACAACATAATGAAGATAATTTATTCATGAAGATAATTTATTCATATTATATGTCACTTATCAATGCATTTTGTTAATTAATAAAGTCTTTTTCTGATTTTCAAGGCGATGGACATAGAAATTATCAGTTGTGAAAGAGATATGGTGATTATTGCATCATTATTCCATACATGAAACACACAGAAAACTAAAACCAATGTTGCAAAATAATCCTTAATTAAAAAAAGGAACTCAAAGCATCTTTCAACGTTAAAACTTTTTGTTGGGATAAAACAACCGATATATTATTTGTTCTGAGCCAAACTTGCACTTGTTTTCTTAAAATGTCTCACGTTATCAAGGTATTACAGCTTCAGTTTTACAAAGCTAAATGGTTTTAGTTGTAGTACAGCATTCTAGGTGTAAAGATAGGGTGGCATATTCATGACTATTTTCTTTTTGCAATAACTTTTTCTTTTTGTAATAAATTCAGTTGTTTCTATTTTATCCAAAAAAATTCAAGTTGATCGTAAAAGCAAATAAGATTGTAGTAAATGGCATCAACATAAAACAAAAATATAGATGTCAGTGGTATTATACATAGGTCCACCTAATGGGCAAGTTCTCTTATGGCTGACTAATCATCGATTTCTTGAGTATGCTTCCCAATTCAATGTGTCTTTTTTTTCTGTTGAAAGGTAATGGTATTCATTTGGAGTTCATATTGATATATATTTTTTGTTATGAATTGTTGTTGAAGTGAATGCAATGGACCTGCCATTCTTGAACTCATATTAGGACTCCATTGCTACACTAATTTTCAGAAAAGGGACTGATAATTATGCTTGCTTAAATAGGCTCCTTTTAGGACTTTAATTATCAATGTATCAGTGGCTTACATCATGGAAACACTTTCAACCTTAAAGAAAGCAGTGAGTATGCATATACTTTTTTTACCTAAAGGCTTCATGTCATAATTTGTTATATGATAGATGTTTTCAGTATTTTTCTTAATTATAAAGTTTATGATTGCCTGTGTATGTCCATTGTGTGCATAATTTGTAAAACTGAAAACATAATAGAAACACAACATAGTTTTTGAATGATGCAATTAAATATCACGTTATGAGTCTCGCCATATTGATGCTGGTTTTAAAAAAGGAATAAATGTCATTACTTTATCACAATAGCTCAATCTAATGTAATTTTGTATCTCCTGAACTTGTGAACATGAATATTTGAGGTGAGTCAGTAATAGCATATTAGGAGGTGTAAAAAAGTATTTTGTATCAGGTAATTTGATGTCTTCTATATTACCTAAAATCTCTTTGTAGGCGATGTTTTTTGTGTATGTTTCTTTTTTTTATTTTGGCTGCTCCGTCATGATCAAAACCTTTGTTGTTGACATTGATATTTCTCTTAAGAGTATAACGTATAGCTGTCCATGTGAAAAAATGTGGGGGGGCAAGTACAATCCAACAGTTGGTATTGTCTGTCCCTGTGCTCTATTTATTGTCATTGAAAAGCATGGTCGCACTGGAAATTATTTTCTAATGAACTTGAATGGGTAACCTTCATTTTTGGGAGGGGATAGCTGGATTAATGGGATAAACACATGCTTGAAAGAATTTTTCTCAATCATTATTTTTGCATGTATGACATTCTTTTCAAAACCTCTATATATCATTCTTGTGCCATTACATAAGTCATTGGAAGCATCCAATTTTCTTAATGACATGATAGGCACATTTATTTCCAAAACCAATCTGCAAATCAACCAAATGTTATAAGAATGATACTGTGAAGAATTTTAATAATAAGATCCCACCAAATATTCTAAAATAAGGTGCAGGAAAACTCTAGCTCATGTTCAATCTCAGGTTCGTTCTACAAGAATTAGGATGTTAGAGGAGAATTAGGTTCTCCAATAGAACCATGAGAAAGAGTAGTAGAAGTTAAAAATATCTTCTATAAGTATCTATTATACACTACACTCATATTTCTGAATTAGGGGCCATAGCTTGTTTTTTTCAAATGAGTATTTTTTCACTATGAAGATGCATTTGCATCAATTGGAAAACCTTCTTTTCTACTTTGTGAGTTTGTCACAATATACACACTCTTCATGGTTTAGAACTTTTCTTCATCACTACAGGTGTGCTTACTATTAGTATAACATATTTGAAAATAGCATTTTTCTCATAGACAATGAAGTCATTTGCAAAGTGAATCCTTGTCCTTGATATTGCTTTTGTCCCTATTCCTTTTCTCTTCTTTGTTAATGCATAATTTTACTAAAATTTTATAAAAATGCAATGATTTAGATACATGTTCAAATATTCAAACATGTAGGTTAGTTTTTTTATAAATTTCAGCTAAATAGTGATATAGATCTTTCTGTAGGTGCTGTAAGAGAAACGATTGAATCCTTAAGAACAAATAATATTAATGCCTTTGCGTTGGACCTTCATGATCATAGGTAAAATATCTCAATATGTCTTTATTTTAGATAATCTTTAATTGTAATCTGAACGTCTAATTCTTTTTCAGTGGTGGTCTATTTCCTGACGGAGTTGAGATAGCAAAAATTTGGTAATCTTTTTGTGTTTCCAGTTTACTACATCCATTTGTATTATATACTAAGCACCTTCCCTCTGAAATCCTCAATGTATATATTGTGATTCATCTTTTAATACAACATTGTAAAGTCAAACTAAGGTACTGAATTCAGACCAGATAAATTATGAGATCTTCCTTTGGATCGATATTTTTTTATTTTGTAGCATGAATATTTTAGTTTTCTCTCCTTCCACACTAATGCTATTACAATGAAAGAAGACTAAACTATTTCATGCAATGAATTTTTAGGTAAACAGGTTGGACAAAGGTGTGATTGTATACATTTGTGATAGTCGTGGTGTTCGAGATATTTATGACACGGATGGAAGCAATATGGTAGCTACTTCAAAACCTCTAACACTGTTAGTAACTCTATGTTTGTATATTATTCATTCATATTTTGCTAATAGAACTAGAATTTTCTCTTAGTAGTTTCAAAATATGAGTAAGTAAACAGACAAAGAAGTAAAGAGGGTTCAACATCTACTATATACATAAAATTATAGTTTTAACCTTATATATAGTATAATTTTCTAGCAAAGGGGGTTTGAATAACCCATTTGCCCTTTGCTGCCATTTGGCTCCGCCCATGGACTACAAAGTTTTCCAGTCAAAAGCTCAGTTTCTGTCAAACTTTAGCATTTTTTAAGTTTATCTTTGGCATCACCTTAACTTGTTCTAATTTTCTTTCCTATATCCTTAGGTTCTACATCATATTTCATCATCATCTGCTTCAAAAATTGAAATCTTCTTCATGTTATCCTCTTATTTTATAAGTAGTTTTTTTTTCCTCTTAGGGGTGTTTTTATCTTGGTTTATCTGGAAAGAAATATATACTCTTTTGTCATGGTCTGTGCCTTTTGGCTGAATGTTTGTATTTTGCAGCAATTTAGAGATAATTGGAATGATAGTACACAATATAAGGAAGAAGTTGATGGAAACCTCCAAATGAAGAAGGAGGCTGCCATTTGAGAAGGGAAAGGGATTTGGCTTATACATGCACACATAAGGTACATTCCTATATTCAGTCATATCTACAAATTAAATTCTAGAATATTGCATACTTTTGCCATGAGCTCTATGTTAAGATCAAATCTTTGTCTTGAACTACACAAGAAAACTATAAAAATCTTATTATATTTTATGTAGCTTTATTTGTGGATAACTATTTTTGTTTTCCATATTTTATTTCATCTAACATCTGTCGGATTGCAATGAACTAAAATTGTTGCAAATAAATTTCTAAAAGTTAATGGCATTTTGAAGACTACGGCCTCACATAAGAATTTAGATATGTTATTATCTGATTCTAATAAATCTCTTTCTTTTACACCTTCCTTGAACATTTCACACCTCCTTCCATTAACAGATAGCAAGTTTTCAAATGATGTTGCTCCTGATACATAATTCAATAACAATCTCAAATATTAACTTTCGTCTTCTACCATTTAGTCATGACATTAAAGTAAAAAGACTAAATAAATCATATTTAAACATAAAAAATATTAAAAGTAGTTGTACTGTATGCCTTACCAACAATAATTCGACCAATAACAGATCTTGATTTTCTTGGTGTCCAAATCTTACCCTGAGGATTCCAAACATAGTACACTGAAAATTCTATATATAGATATTTTTGTGCTTCGGTGTCCGTCGAACATCTTCGAAAATATTCTGTGAGCATGGTCAGCGAGTTGTATTCCCATGCAATAATATTTTTCAAATTTTGATTGCTCCAATAGCACACTATAATGTGAAAAATTGTATTAGAAATAATAATAACTGACAAACAAATATATTTAAATATGGATATACTTAATGGTTATTTTTGCATGTAGGGAATAATTGTAAATGACTTAAAAATTATTTAATTAAGAAAAAATATGATGTATGTTTGTGTAAAATAGTACTATATATAGTATTGTATAAGAGATAAGAAGATAATATACTCAAATATGGTAGAGTTGAAGTATGAGCCTTTATTTGAGACCAAGAAGGCAAAGGGGAGGATATTATATAGGCCATTTACAACTTTATTTTTGTGGAATTTTTCTAATATTGACTTATAGATTGTGTACTATACCAAAATCAGGTGAAATGGTAGATATGGTTGGATTAAAATGCTTGGAGTCAAACCTTAAATCTATAATGAAATTGTGTGCTAAAAAGAAACTGAGTGTTGTTACCTAATTCTCTTCTTCAATTTTGATTGTTATAGAGCTAAAAGTAAAAGAAGATTAATGTTATTTGATTTGAAACTTGTCCTTTAAATGTTTAAAACTAACTGACAAACAAATACACTTAATTGAGAGAAGTTGAAATGAATGAATAGTTCATACACATGTTTCATATTATTTCATCATAAATTAAAGTAGCGTAATTGTTGGATATATATAGCTTGCCTAATTATTTATTTGGGAGATGAAGTTGAAGGTTAATGATGGGAGGCTACATCTCACTAAGATTAAATTCATATATTCCTCATAGTTCTTCTGGTGCAGTCACCCATCGTGCATCTTGAAAGGGGTGAATTTCATCTATGAATTTTTCTCCATTATCTGACTCGATATAAATAACACACCTATCATGATCTTTATATATGCACTTGTAGAGATACTTTATTGCTTTTACCCATAAACAAGACTCTATGTTGATGTGGAAATTATATCTAGCGAGCAAATAATGATTAGATGGAATGGCCCATTGATTATTCACTATCATGCCTCAGACTTTTTTCCTTTTTCCATCATTTCTCCTCTTATAAATTGGATAATCATCCTTTCCTTGTAGTGATTTATTACTAAATGGTCGAGTATAGTGATTCTTGCATTGTCCATCTTTCATACATGAATTTGTTGGATGATTCTTTCCACACAATCCATACATCATATGCTTGACAATCAAATCATGCAAGATTGGAAATTCTTCTTTATCAGGAAGTTCAGTGGTAATAAACTTGTCATAATCGTCTAGCGATGTTATCTTGTATCTTTGGTCACGTATTAATAAAAGGTGTATATGTGGTAATCCTTTTTTAAAAATTCAACCATAAAAATAGGTGTTGCAACACAATCAAATATCTTTTTCTTGAATATCTGATCTTTTAAATCATGTAGCTTTTCTCTAAAGACTCTAGTCATCTAGTTAGGTCTATCTTGAGGAAGTTGTCCTCGTAACAAATTTCTTTTGATCTCCACCCAATCAAGATTACATGTCAGTATGATAAATAGATCTGACTTTTCAAAACATTGAACCAAAGACATTGTATCCATATATCTACGACGCATATCCCTAGGACCCCCGATGAATGATGCAGGAAGTATTACTCTCTGGCCTACTTTAGTTTCTCTAATTTCTCCCACCAGGATACTATCAAATATACCTTGTAAAATTTTCCTTCTAAGATTTGATTGCTTTAATCTAAAATATTCAAGTCATGCTGTTTTTAGCTTTATGTACATGTCAATGTCAAATTATTGGAACAATTGTCTCTACAATAGTATAATAGTGTCTTCTCCATGATGTATTTATAGCTTATAGTATTAGTACTCTCTACATGAGACACAATGTTTACCTCCCCATCTTATACCTACAAAAAAATTCTAAAAATATTGATATAAGTATTTTTATTACCAAAATGTAAAAGTCGATGTAATCTTGTTTCAAAACTATACCTTGTCGTTCATTTTCAAACACCTCATTAGCGGATGCAAATGTAGAAATTTTTTGATTGGGGCCTACAATTTTGGTCCCATGTGAACCATTTTTTGCTTTATATTTATTTTGTATTCCTTGGTGCCAACCTGATTCACCATTTGGGAAAAGTAGAGAATACTGGAGTGGGTCATAACAACCATAATAATGTTTATGTATACTATCTGAGTGATCATGAACAATAATCTCTCTATCAAATGATACATTGGGGTTGTTGCCGTCTATTCAAATAGCATCAACTTGATCTACTGACGATTTATTATAGACACGTTGATCTAATTTAGCATTTGAATCAATTCTAATTTCTAAATTCTGAAATCTTGAGTGACCCTTTAGCTAGCAAAAGAATTGTGCATAAGGATTAGCATTCATTATTTGTCTTATAATTGCCACAATTTGTTTGGATAAATTAGATTCTTTGAGTTTTGAAATCCTATTGCATACCTCATTTTCTGTGTAAAAAAGGTACAATTGAAAATAACATGGATCATAATATATTTGACCCTGTGCTCTAAAGGTATAAACTCCTTGTCTTGAAGATGCCAGGTCATGTCGAGTTGAACACCAAAAGATGTAAATGTAAAGATGTTGTTATATCCTCTAATGTATTTGTGAAATTCTTGTGCTACTTTTAATTGTGAGAAAAATAAGTCTTAGAGTTGAGCTGGAACTACGACATTTGCAAGCTTGATTGATCTACCGTCACAACAGAAAGTCGTTGTTTCATGTTCAAACCTCATATAGCCCGACAATGTCTGCATCTAGGAATATTTTCCAACTTATGAACAGACGATATGGTTAGTATGTAGGCAATTTCACCTAAATTTATGGAGACAAATGTTAGAAAACTTAATGAATAATAAATGTAACACAAATAGAATGAAAATATTTGTAATTAATAAAGTAGTACTGCATTACCTTCAATATCATATCGTTCAGATAAAGATTTCAAGAACCAATTTATTTTGTGTTTTTTTTATTGATCTTTTCTCTTCAATATCAAGATCTTCTACAGACTGAATCCTTCTGTTAGTTGCAAATAGAAACAAGAACTACATCTGTGAATGTTACACTTAAAAGTGTTGAAAAAGACGAAGATACACTTAAAGAATGATAATTAGAATTTCAAGAATGTCACTAATAAATTTAAATCTACAGTTTGTGCCAGAGAGTATATCAAAAATGCTTGTAACATATACAGACTCGAGAACTCGGGTGGTTGATGGTGTTGATCTTGTTCACAAGTTCAAAGGTAAGATTAACTTACATATGAGTATACATACAAACTGATGTTACATTGTTTCCTAAATCAGGAAATTCATGAACACTAATTAAATTATGTTGATGTGGTGGCCAATCAGATTTGTAATAGGGTTTTCAACTCCTTTAGATCCTAATGTTCTATTCTACACAGCTTACTGCACCTAACTATCACTATCGTAAGGTAAAAGCTGCTTTTATTTAATGGATGTTTTTAATTTTTTTGTTTTTCTATTATCAGTTGTGCTTCATCTTATTTTATTTCTATTTTTTTACCAAAGCCTCAACTAACCTTTTTCTTGCAAATTACCAGGGTTTAAAACTTGTCATGCTTTCTCCCCCCAAAAATATTTTACAAGCACCAATAATTGGTAAGTTGTATTCTCCTTTACTGATTGCTCGTTTCTGGCTTCTAAAACATCAATGTTTAATGTAGCCAGTTATATGAGTTTTATGAATGTGCAGTTCCTCATGGTTTGTTTTATGATTGTGGTGATCTAGACATAATTTGAACCACTACATAATTTAAGAAAGAAAAACTACCTGAAATTAAATAAATTAATTATTGCAAGAAAACAATGTGACCATTGTATTTGTTGTTCGAGGAAAAAAGTAAATGTAAATTATGAGCTAGTACCTAAATTTGTTAGTTTGGTTTCTTTTTCATGAGCACTGTTGATTTTATAAGTTAAATTTGACGTGTTTGCAACAATATATTTGTTATACCTTCAAATGGCTTGATAAATTTTGTGTTGATCCATATTAAATTAATAACAAAAATCTTTATTGTTGTGGTAGCCAATAGGTTAAAATGTAATATGTTAATTAATTTTATACCTACCTTGTGTCATGTGTGTAATGAATAATATCCTGTGATATATACTAAAAGATTAATAACATATATTGTAATAAATAAAAACAGATATTGTATAATTAGATCAAATTAGTAGCATACATTTAGCAAAGGTTAATAACTAATATTAGTTGATATGCCAGCAAAATTTAATTATATTATTTAAAATAATGAAAATCTAAATAAACAATAACTATCTAGAATCTAAAATTATTTGAACTTAACCAAAAAAAAAAATCTAGATCAAAATCAAAAAAATGTGATTTTTTTTCATAGAGAATAAAGCATCATAAGTCCTTTTCAAGTTTGAACCTTGTAATGGCTATTGGGTCTTCAGTAGCATCTTTGTGGGTTTTATCTTTTTGAGTCTTCTTGATTGTAGTTTCCAACTTCGTTTCTTCATCTAGTATGTCAACTACAATAGGCTTTTAAATTTTCTGTACTTCTCCAGCAATAAAACATCGTGTAGCTCGACCTTGGGCATATTTGCATCAAGTGTGACAAGAAATATGTATTCTTTGTCGGTACTTAGCACGAAAGTACGATAAAATGAAGATTCTTTATTTTGTATCAATGAAGAATGAAAGAGTTAGAAAAATAAATTTGTACTTAGCACTGTTACTGTGCAAAATAATCTGCATAGTTAGAATAAATGTTATTATCTCGTTTTCCCCTTTAATTTTTATGTTTTTATGCCCACAAAACATAATGACAATCAGGATTTAACAATTAAAGATAGGATTTGGATATTAGAGACTATGTATACCTATAATGAGGAGATTCAACGGTCCTTTTTTTAAGAAAGAAAGGAAAAGGGTCACTAAATCTCCCCATTCTTGAAATATAGAAAGCTATTTCAAGTAGAAAATAAATTACCATTTCTGATATTGATTGTATGTACAATGCAACATTGTAATCAATCAAGTATCGTGCAACTTCAAATAATGTTACAATACATCTGTCAGTTTCCGTACAATCAACAGTCTTAGTGAAAGGATCTAGGTTTAGAAGAAACCTAGGAAAAAAAATAGTAGAAAGAAAACGATTAGCCCATATATTGATTTTAAAAATTGCTGAAAATTAATTTGGATCCTTTTCTGGGTTACCCTTCCTCGTAATCAGTTATTTGTATGAGGCAGTGAAGATATTTTGACTTGTTATGCTCCACCTTTTTGTAGTATTTGGTGCAAGATGCATAGTACAGGTCATGAGGATTTAGTATAGTTTTGATTGTTGTATTGAATTTACAATATTAAGCTACAAATAAAAACATAGAAGAGGTTAGGATTAATATTTTTGGAACACATAAATTTTCTAAAGTAATTGAAGAATAGTACCTCATTATCAAACAAACCACTTGTGATATCCCCAATTGTCAATGTTTTAACTGTCTTAATTTGTACACTTGGTAGTAGAGTAAGATCTGGATTTTTTTTTTTTCAATAAAGACTTGTAGGATAGTTATTTAGTATAACATGATAAGTATATATTTAGTGTTCAATAATAAGAATATGTGAATATGTATTACCATTCTTGTAGAGATTTTGCTTTTTCAAAAGTGAAATCTATCCACATAGTAGTGACAGATGTCGAGCCTAGCCCAAAATTTCCTATATCAATAGAAAAAAAAGTTCTACCTAGAAATGATATAGAATTTACTATAAAGACAAGAACTTGTACGAAAATACCTTGGTACAGTGTAGTCTTAACATCACAGAATGCTATAATGAGATTTTGAGCATGTAACTTTTTGAGCAATTCATTTTCTATATCTGATGATTCAACCCACAATATTACAGTTTTTCGATCACACCTAAATTTGCAGTCAAACAAATAATATTAAATTAAGAATAAATTATATTATAGGAAAAAAAATATTCTTAATGCATATTATAGGGAAAAAAAATTCAGAATGAGAGATGTCTCTGCCGCAAGAGTAATATATAGGAGGCTGAGAACATAACAACATTTGTTCAACAAAGAAGAATTTTGAAAGAAAAAATATTTTTTCTTCATGATTTTTACTAACAAATGAAGTTTAACTTACTTCTCATTCATAAGCACTATCTCTCTTCGTTTTTTTCCTCTTGTGAAGAGCTTAAAACTCACGAATATTTTAAAAATATCTACAAAAAATAATAATTATACATGATTAAGTAAAAAGAAGTAAATATTGTTTTGATATAAATTGTTAGATTAATTAAATAAAGAGAAGAAAAGTTATTTTCGTCGATTGCAATTTTTCATCTTTAAATAAAATAAAATTGTTTAAAAAAGCAACTGTAGAAAAGGGAACTTTGAATTCTTGAACAATAGTACCGTGGATGAATCTAATCTTGATTTTCTATTGGCTGATAGGAAACTAGAATTGATAGGAGTAATGCGGTTGTTCATGATATAATCAAAAATTGCCTTGTTGTAATAATGTTTCCTATTTTTTGATAGAATCATTGAAAAGTTGTAAGACCTCGCAAAAATGTTGCATTCAAATTCAGCTCGTTTGGCTCTTTGAAGCCCAATATAAGGTCCAAAACTTAGAAAATTTTAGCTAAGTGTTCCACACTTAGTCTCATTTTAGACCTCCAAACTTCGGAGATTTATTTTACGATCTTTCTGACCTTCGTTTTTCAATTTTCAAGTTACATTATGATGGGACAAGGTCGTAGTACATTTCGGGTGTTCAAATTTTTGGAGAAGCATAAGGGTATGTTTGGGTGCCCAAATCAGTAGCTCAGGGCGATCTTCCCGCGCCGCCCAGGATAGTGCACCGCTCTAAGCAAGGTGCCGCCCTGGCTAGAGCGGGGGACTAGCTAGGCGTCGCCCTATAACTTTGGTAGGTGCCCAGTTTTTCAGCATTCCACCTCCGTGTTTTGAAGGGCATTTTGATCCGTTTTCACCCATATATAAGCTCTCACACATGTGATTAAGGCCTCAAAACACCAAAATATACTTCTTTTCATCAAATCCTCTCAAAAATAAGAACAAGGGTTTCAATTTAAAGATTCAAAACCAAGCGATTTCACTGATAGATTTCAGAGAACTTTCAATTAATGTATGCGTAGTGTTCATCCACGGATTCCTTTCACCCGTAGAGCTCAAGAACCAAGTTTTAAATAACAAATTATGATTTTTATGTGTTGTATGATTATGTTCATGTTGATGGTTGTTGGTGGTGATTCAAGATGGTATCTTAATGTGTTTCTATGAAGTATATAAGCATGTTAGTTGAAACTTATGAGTTTTGGGGTGGTTTAAGATGATTAAATTGATGATTTCACCTATGTCATAAAGTGTGCATGTAAGGTGTTTGATAAAATGCCTAGAATGATAAAATCATATTTCTTATGACTCAATAGTACTTAAATGACAAGTTCATGCTACCCCTTATGAATCAACACAAATTCCATGCTATAGTGTGTATTGACTATTGTGTTATAAATTGTTCATGATGTTGAAACCATGCAAGTACTTATATGTTATATGCATTTTTTTCCATGAGAAAGAATATGATAACCATGTGAAGCATGAAATCCCTTATCTATGGCATTATGAACTATGAACTCTATTTCTATGATCAAGAAGTGTCATATGGTGTCAGTTTCCTTCCATCAAGTCCTGCGGGTACTTGTACCCAAAAAATATAGCTGTGTGCATATAGCCAAGTCATTTTTTTACGATATCCTCAGTCAAGCCATGTTCCATAGAATTTAGTCAGTCATGTGACTTAGAAAATCTCAAAAATCTCATGATCTCAGTCAAATATCAGATAGCAATAGTATTCCATCAGTCAACGAAATTTAGTAACTCAGTCCATGTACAGTCAGTTATTTATGCCTAGTCTCTTCAGATGGGAGTATAAGTTAGCACCGAGTGAACCCAAGGATAGGAACACACACTGTCAGATGAGGGTGTGATTCTTAGCAGTCATCCTTGTGTTCTAGAACTATGTAGCCAACATAGGTTGAGACATCAACACTATCAGATGAGGGTTGATGGGGTGGATAAGCACTGTCAGATTAGGGCCCCACCATTCTATTTTGGGGACACTGTCAGATGAGGGTTACCCATAGCTTGTTTTTACCAGTGGCGCAGTATTGACACCCTTCTAATCAGGGCAAAAATTGGACCCCAGCTCAGCTATTATAGCACATTTGGGGCATATCGGTTAAATGACTACTTTCCACAGTTTCAGTATCAGTCTCAATAAAAGGAATCAGATAGTTCTTTAGATTTCATGACTGTCAAATACAGTCAACTCAGACACCGTATGGAACTCAGCTAGTTCCATTAGATTCAGGATGTCAGATACAGTCACCCATGTTATCAGTTATATCAGTCATGTTCGTTATCAGTAAACGCATGTTATCAGTACTCAAACTCAGTAATCATGTTATCACAAACTCAGTTACAGCTATTATGCATTCATGCATGTATTCTCACGTTCATATTAAACAGTCAGTTAGCATTGATCATGCATGTGAACCCTTGTATTTAGCTTACCGTACATGCATACTCAGTATATTCCATCGTACTGATGCATTTGTGCTATTGTGTTTCTTTTATTTAATACCATAGGTTCAAAGACACGACTTCCAGATTAGCAGTTATAGTAGCATTCTAGTTCTCAGAGTTTTAGCAGTGAGTCCCCATTCTCTGGGGACGTGATTTTATTTTATCATTTCAGTTTAGTTTTCAGTTGACGGAGTTAGTTGGGGACATGTCCCATCAACTCCTTACATAGAGTATTCAGACTGTTAGAGGCTTTCAGATGAATACAGTATTTTCAGACTATCATGTTTCAGACTTCAGTATTTCAGTTTCATTTTGATATTGTGATACCACTTTATTCAAACATTATTATTATTCAGATTATGTTCAGTATTGAACCTTATGACCTTTCAGTTCATGTTTCTTCATTTATATTCATATATTATGCAGTGTATAAGTACAGATATCAGTAGTGGATTAGCTTGTGGTCCTTTGGGGTCATGAGCACCGTGTAGCATTCCGATTCAGAAAATCGGAGCATTACAAAAGTCTAGCACCAAATTTTTTACCCTAAAATATTGTGGAGGTGTTAATTTTAATGGATGAAAAATAAATACAAAAAGAAAATTAAAAACGAAGTAAGGAAAGAAAAATCTCAACCTCTTCATCAACTAACTTCTGAAGCTTTCGAGTACCAGTTGTTTCTCTAGTATATTTTCTTGTCGGATCACTCCCTATGATCGAGACTTTTATTATGGACATGTGATCGTTAGACTTCAATGCAGTAATTGCAACAACCTCGGTAATTACATCCGTATCTATTGCCATAATAGTCTAAGAAAATATGAGCTAGAATGACATCAATGCATGATTTGAAATGAAGATAAACTGATGAGTTGAGTAAAGTGTACCTGAGTATGTGAGTTGTTTTCGTATATTTATTGGAGGAAGAACATCAATTATTAATAGATCTAATAAACAATACAAATTGAATGAATTAAGAATATAAACCCAACTAATAACACAAATTAGATTAATTAAGAATATAAGCTAAATTACTGACATAGCAATTAATATTGTGTTTAAATTATTAGTGAGCAAACAACAATGAACAATAAAACAAATAAACTAAAGTGAATTGACGAACAGAATCGAGATAAGAGAACATGGAGAAGAGAGAACCTGGAGAAGAGACAAAAGTGAGAGTAATTGTGGATGAAAGAAAAATATGGTAAGAACAGTGAAAAGGCAAAATCAACATGACATTTATAGAGGTTGGTAAAAGATACCTGTTTTATGTGGGATAGAAATTGTTTTGATACTATGTTGCATGAAAAAAAAGGTTAGTTTAAAATCTATGAATATTTTTTTAAAATTTTTGGCAAAAAAACGTCCAAAAATTTATGTATTACCGATTTGAAAAAAGACCAAAAATTTTGACTTTTTAAATTTGTTGGGGTTTTTATAGGGTTTATAGAAGATGGAAAAGATTTTATTTTTTTTTTAATTTTGGCAAAAAAAAAAAAAGACGAAAGTTTATGTATTAACAATTTGGAGAAAGATCAATTTTGGATTTTTTAATTTGTTGGTTTTTTTTTTGGGTTTATGGAAGATGGAAAAGAAATTTAAAAAAAAAAAATTAGCAAAAAAAGTTCCGAAAGTTTATGTATTACCAAATTGGAAAAAGACCAAAAATTTTGGCTTTATAAAGGTTTTGTTCTCTTTTAGTTAGGAATATATTTTTAAAAATTATTTTTGTTTTTTTTTTGTTTCACGTTGGGACAAGAGAAGGTGCTATATATTTTTAAATTATATTTTGGATATTAAATTTGGGGTTTGTGTTGTCATTTTTAATTAGGAATGTTTAATTGTTTTTTAGATTTTAGATGGTGGAAAAGGAATCCTATTTTTGTAAGGAAAGGTTTTGTGTTAATTTAATGTTAATATTTATTAAAATAATAGGAGAAAGGCAAAAAATGATTTTGTCTAAAGGAAAGATTTTTAATGAAGGGCAAAAAGTTCAAACGACATTTCTAAGGACCTTCACACTTTTAATATATTATAGATATAGATTATAGACAGATTATACATATAGATTATAGATTACAGATATAAATTATAGATATAGTTTTATCGAATCATTTTCTCAAATATATACTCATAATTATAAACATAGTCTGTTATTATTATTATTACCAGTTTAATCGCACGTGTCTCGCACGTGTAATCTTTGATTATTCAAGGGTCATATCATCGTGGGGAGTTGAACTTGCATTATGCCTTGCCTAATCACCTCAGCCCAGTACTTCTTAAGTCTACCTCTATCCCTCCTCAAACCCTCGATGGCCAACCTCTTGCACCTCCATACCGAGAGGTCTACACAGCTCCTCTCAACTTTATTTTTCGCTTCTTATCCTCCACGGAGGCCGCTCCCATCTTGGCCGGAATAATTTTGTTTGTAATTGTAGCTCATTTATAACAACAAAAATTCATTTAAAAAAAAAAACTACCTTTTAAGGTCAAAAATAATATTTTATGTATAAATAGTAAAGATGTTGAATTAAAACTAATTTTTACATAAAAATTTCATAAAGCCTGACTAAAAATCTAACTTTGAAACAAAAACTCCTCAAAGATTGATCGAACATTCATCTATCACTTGTGTTGAATTAAAAAAATAATTGATAGTAACAAAATATAAATTCCAACAAAATAATGTGATAATCGAGATATCCAAACTACATTAAACCTAATCATTATTAAAAAAAAAAAAAAAAACCTCACCTTCATCTCCACTTGTATTAAGCAAACCAGAGCTTTAGACACGCATCAAAACCTATACCTAGTTATAACTGACTTAAGAAGATTTTCCAAAATCATAGAAGTAATTATTAATTACTAAACATGACAACTAAATAGTTACTTTGAGTAATAGAAGAAACCGATAATTTTGTAAAAGAAACTTATAATTTTGAAATAGAATCATGTTAAAACCCCAATCTTCTATTCCTATTATTTCACCTTAATCTTCTATTTCTTGTTCATTCATATTTTATCGCTGAAGATATGACATAGTTCTTGTATACTTTAGTTAGGAATAACTAATTATCTCTTCAACCTTGTGTTAATGGAGGTCCTGACGTAACTATAGTTGAGATCGAACATGTCATTGTCATCGATCAATATAGACATAAGCATCATTAAGGAGCATAGTCCCTCCACAGTGAAATCTGAACTTGTCTTCTTCTTTTCGGATCCAATTCTGAATGTCAGTTCCTTATAGAAGACATTATGCTATTTAATTTTAATAGGAAGAAACTTGTTCAAATAGAATCTTAATTGATTTGAAATTTCAAAATTTTAAGTAGTACATGCAAATTAGGACTTTCACATACGTAAAGTAAGAAAAATTATTTATTAGAAGTGTAATATGTATAATTAGGATTTTACATAAGGATTATTTTTTAAACTAAAAATCTAAGTTAAAAGACAGCATGGTTGAAAATCCAAACTAATGTGAGATATCATGTTTCTATAGTTGTTTGTTTTGGCATGGCTGAAAATCCAAATTAATACGAGATCTTGTTTGTTTTCTTACGTATTTACCTATTTTATTCTATATTAATTATGTTTTGACCTTGTTAATTTAAATCTCATTCTCTTATTATATTATTCTTTTTCCAAATTTAGAGTTCAAAATGACAACTTAGACACCTTTAGGGAAAACTTTGTTTTTATTTTATTTTTGGAACTTTTAGAATATAATATTATTAGTGTTATAATATATTAGTATTTATGTGTAATTAGAATTTTATTTGAGGGATATAAGAAAAGATCATATTGTATATTAAAGAGACTTTTAATAAAGGGAAAAAAGTTCAATTCATTTTTCTAAGGGTGTTCACACTTTTAATACACTATATTATTTATTATATATTATATATATATTATTTATATAGATTATAGATTATAGATTATTATTATTATTATTATTATCAATTTTAAATAATATATTATGTGTTGTTAATTTTATTTACATAATTTATTCATAATGATTTTATAACGTTGGTTAATCTTGTTATATACATTTATTAAATAACATCCTAATTCAATTCAATTTTCAATTTATATAAATTCTAGTCATTTTTACTCAACATATGAAAATTTTAACCAAAATTAATTTCAAATTTGACCCCAAAATTGGAATATCCAATTCAATTTTTAAACCTAATTTTTAACCCCAATTTAGATCTCATAATGTAATTTTAATACCAGTCACTGATCGAATTTGATCTAACGGCTCATATTATATCTTCACTTTCTCCTCTTTTTAAAAAATCCAAGCCAAACACCTCTCCAAAAAATCAGTCGCCATTTCTCTTTCTCTCTCAAAGAAATTCACGCTCTCACCTTCTCTCTATCTCTCTCAATTCACTCACTACCGCTGGCCGGCGGTCCACACTGCCAACACACCTCCTTCATTAGTCCGACCTGACTTCGGATACCACCAGCAAAACAAAACAACACCCATCTTGCTGACATCTCTCTTTCGCTCAACTTCCAGACACTACCAACACAGAAACGCCGCCGCCAGCTCTGAAAACCACCATCGTACCACTCAATATCTCCAGTCGATGAAAATCCATCACCACCACAGCTTCCTCAATCGCTCTGGCGATTCCATGGGAACCAGCATCGCGACTCCACTATTTTTCAGCTGGAGAACCATTTTTCACCGACCAAACAACCAATAGCTAGCAGCCGCTATTGCAGGCAGTGTTACAACCTTAGGAGAATTGCACCCTAAAAGCTAGTTATGAAGGTGGGAGAGCCCAAGACTATAAATACCCCACACCAATACTTTGTAGTACCGATGTGGGACTTTGTAATGGACCATAACAAACCACCACGTTCCGTATTCGTCATCCTCAACGGCTCCACTCTAGGTAGCTTTCACTCTACTTACGTAGGTAGCTATTTCCCAGGTACACCTTTTCGAGTCAGGTGCCTCGATGGTTGTGCGCTAAACATTGCTATTCCCCGCCAAACACTGTCATACCGGCGTCACCATCCCAGACACGGTGGGCGCAAAGGGTGATGGGTAGCTCTGATACCACTTGTAATATAACTAACTCAATTGGAATTGTGAATTCGAATTTATAATGGAATAGAGTTTTATTAATAACAACTAACAATTACAATCAATGAATAAGGAAACACTAAGCTATACTTCACTGTGAATATGCAACTTCCACCATGGATACATATAGTAAAGCTTAGGATAAAGTAATGAAGGAGAATATAGAGTAGAAGAGAAAGAAGAAGGTTTTAGAAGATTAGACAAGGAGAATTCTGATCACATTCATAGTTGTCGATCCCAATTTCTGTTAAGGCTATTTATAGAATTGGTTGAGTTGGTGCTGAGCTGGCGACCATAATTGGGCCAATCTCCACCATTGTTTTATTATTATCTCCACTATTCCTTGTAAACTTTTTGTTGACCCTATTTCTCTTTTTTAAGATTATTCAATTGGCGCATACAGACATTAACAACTTTGGGTCATTACAGGCGGCTGCTCCAATGAGCCTCCCGCCGTCTCTTTGCTAGAAAACCAGTATCACAGATACCGTTACTAAGACAATGCCACAGTTCTACTAGTGATCGAGTAACTACAACAACACTGTCGCCACCCTCTTCTCCCTCACGTTGAAAAGCAACACCAAATAGCTCCATCGCCGACCCATTTCTATCGAAAAATGATGGGTTCTTAAGAATTTATCCTCGGGTTTGGTTTCATCTCTTTTATGATTTCAATTTAACTTATTCGTCTGTGAATTGCCTACTAATTTGATTTTTTGATTCAAATTCATGGTGGTGTGTACAGATTTTAGCTGAAATTATCCAATTATATGTTATTTATCCCTTTAGATTATTATATTATGAAAACCCCTAATTTTGTGAATTTTGATCGTGTGTTTGTGGGTTGATTGTAATTGGTTAAATTTTATTGAGGAATTATTTGACGTTAACAAGATTTCGATGACGATGCTCTTAACACGATGAAATAATTACTTTAAAAATACATATCGCTTGATAATTTGAAATTGACGGATTAATTATTTGTTATTTTTTATTTTTATGTGTTGCGTATTGTTGAATTCAAACAAAAAAAGAATTCAAACTTGAATGTTGATGTTGGCTATTCCTGATAGAATATGATTACTTGTTAAATGGAATTATGACAGGTTTTACATTTAATTATTTATGATAAAATTTAATTCAATCTTTTATTTTCTTGTAGTATTTGATTTTTCATATCTTTTGATTTTACTAGTTATTCATAGCAGTTGTGATTGATTTTCTACGTCTATTTGATTTGGTTCATATATTCAGGAATATGTTTAGGAATAATTGATTATTTTGAATATTTTTCATTCTTTAGTTTTTGACTAAATCTTCACATATGGTAATAAAATATATTGTACTGATTATTTTAAATATTTTTTATTCTTTATTTTCGACTTAATTTTTTATATATGGTAATCAGGTATAAATTCTCCCCTTAGTTGATTTTGACAATATTTTCTTTCCTTTTTAACTTCGTGAATTAATTTTCTGAATATTTTTTCTATATTTTATTTTGTGACTTCTTACTATATAAATAAATCATTCTCCTTCATTCAAGTCACTTTTCTAATTTCCTTCTACTCTCTCATATACAAAAGGAAAGAAGAACTTTTCATCCTGCTACTCTATATACAAAAGAATTTAAAAACAATACTCTTTTCTCTACACTATAAAACTATTTTCTTTCTTTTAGTCTCAAGGCTTCAGCTATTATTTTAAAAGCACAGTTTTCTTATTTGTGTTTTATTGCTTTCGACTTCTAATAGGTTAGTTTTCTCTAGCAATTCATTTCTTTCTTTTGTATTCATTCTATGTGATTATGATCTTTCTTTTTTGATTTTGCATACTTTAAATATTTGATGTCATAGTCTCCTACCTCTTTGTGCATTTATTAAGTGTTTATGCTATTTTCTTTTGTTGGTTTGACGTATTTTTCTTCTATATTTGCAATTAAATGTTTTCCCCCACTGAAGTATTGTTGCATATGAATTCAAAACTCTTTGTGCAACTCACAACCCCTTTGGCGTGAGCCTGCCTGGGATCCTTAATATCCTTAGGATCTCGATAATGTCAAGGATTGGTTATAGTTTGTCAAAGGTATATTTTAAATTCGGAGAGTTTTTTGATGTAATACCCCATATTTTTTTTTCCTATCTTAAACTCGTTCCTAGAATGTTAAGGGAAAACTTCCAAAATGAATAATATTTATTCCATGTGGAATTTTTAAGATTTCAACTTTCCATTCTATAAAAATTTGAATAAGCTTTCCATCGGTGCCAAATTCACCTAAATTTGACACTTGGTGAAGAAGTTAGAGCATTTTTAGTAAAACAATGTGCCACCTGGACTCTCAGCACATCGCGGAGAAGGCAAAATCCGCAATTGTCAAATTTCAGTGGCCTTCCGTGATAGACCTGCATCGCAGAGAAGTCCATTTTCTCAATTGTCCTATTCTAGTAAGACTCCGTGATTTTGGCACATCGCGCCAAGGGCCAAAATGGAAATCCAAAGGGCACTACAATTGTGGCACATCACGATGAGCGCACTGTTCCTGTTTGTCTATTTTTAGTGAGCCACCGTGATTGTGGCGCGTCGTGGTGGCCAACCAAATTGGAAAAAATATTGCATTTTTCAATTCCAACTTGAAGTTTAAAAAGGGCTCTTTGGTATTTTCCAAGCCCCAGGTCGTGAATAACAGAGAATTTAACCCATTTAAAGCTCATCATATTCACTCTTCATCTATTCACTTTCAAAAGAAAACCCTAAAGCTCAAACTTTCTCTCCAAGAAATCCAAACTCAAGATTAAGGATTTTCAATACAAGAACTCTAAGAATTCATCTTTAAAGCATCAATAGAGATCCAAGATTCAAGTTTTAGCATCTAATCATCAATCAAGGTATGTGGGGTTTTGAACAAAGATAATTCTTTCATCCTTGTGCCCAAAACTATACTTTTGTTATAAATTTACTGCAATTTATATGATTTTCCATGTATTTCAAGTTAGGGTTTATACCCATTATCATTATTTGCAAGATTATGAGATTTCTCCTAATTTAGAAGTTGAATTACATGACTTTATCCATATTTCTATGCCTTGTACAGTAATTTCCAGATTTTAAGTTTAATTATGAATATTTGTATTATCAAGCACCTTATGGTGTTTGACATGAAATTGAAGCATGGGTCATCCTAGTTTATATGTTGACATTTCAAGCATAACTATGTTTTAAGCATCCCATGATTAGCTATTTTCAGATTTTGATAAAGAAAGTTGATCTTTTGATCCAAGCAAAGATAGGAATCCACATAATTCATACAATTTACGATTTAAAGCAAAAAAAAAAAGCATAATTGGTTTTCATTATAAACCCTTGTGTTGTTTTAAGGTGAATTTCCTAAAAGTTCTAAGAAATAAGTATGGGAGTAATATTTAGCACCGAGTTGGGTATGATTCCAATGTCTCATGCCCCAAAACTATGTGCCACCATAGGTTTCTCATTTGCCCATAGTGGGCCAAGATAAGGATCACTTAAGTTAAGGTTCTATTACAATGGCAAGGGTAGAACAGCTCTCCCCAACGTGGGCAAGACATTGGACTCCATGTCAGCTCACATGGTTTATGTCGGTTAGAAGAAACTCCCAAAAGATGTCCCCCACTCTTCAATAGTCTATTGATTTAAAGCTTTAAGATAAAAGCATATGTTGTAGAAGTTAAAGTTTTAAGATCCTTAAGCCCTACGATAAAGTATTTTTTCAGATTTTAGAAAACTAAGTGTAAAGGCTCACCATTTTACTCAGATTATGCTTTACAAAAATATAAGAGTTACAGATTTCAATTTTTAAATTTCAGACTTAGAATGAGTCCTTCCTACACTTAGATAGTATGATTTAAAGGAGAATACAAGTACAACTTTTAGAACTAAATGTTACGGCTCACAAGATTCATAAAGTATGTTTTGCTTCTTATTGCCTCATATTTCAGTATTTCAGATATTCCAGCTTATGTAAGTCATTTATATTTAGCGTGCATTATTTTACAAATTATGATGATGAGATGATGTTTTACTTATGCACTTCACCCCCATATACTCAGTACATCCTCAAAGTTTTGATCCACATTTATGTATATGTACTACATTGTCTCATAATGTAGGTATTCGTTCAATTGTAGCACGCATACCATACTCATACAAATTGCAGCTTCTAGTCAGCAGGTGATGAGTCCTCTTGATTCAAGGGCTCGAGCCAGTCATATTGTTTAAGTAGTATCTTTTTTTTTTTTATTCAGTTGTACTGATTTGGGATAGCTGGGGATCATGTCCTGGCTACTTATAGTCAATACTAGTAGAGGCTTCATAGACAGCCAGTAGAGTTAAGGTATTTGATTTCAGTTATTATTTGTAAAAGCAGAGTTGTAATTATTTTAATTTAATATTGTATTGATCAGATTCAGAAAAGAGTTATCTTCCGCTTATTTCATTCAGATTTATGTATTTTATTAAGTTGCTTATGAGTTATGCCAGTTGAAGGGTTTTCTTGGGATCACTTGTGGTCCTAAGCACCGTGTGACGTCTCGGGGCAATTTTTGGGGCGTTACATTTGATGTCTTTGTTTGTGTTCATAGGGTAAAGACGAGCATTTAGATGAGACAGAGTTGTCATGGATTTGAGAGTCGTTAAGGGCTATCCAGTACAACCCTTCTCCGTTTTTCTTTTATTTCATTCATTTTGGGTCTGTAATAATATGTTGTACAAACTCTGATGTGTATAATGAAAATGGGGATTGCTTATAGGGTCGGGGATTATATGACTTAGTTTTATAATAATTGCTTTATCACCTTGGCAACATGTTTTAGGATCTTTATTAAATTTTGACATGTTGATCCACTATCACTTAGAAATCATGTTTTAAGAGTAATAATTAATTTCCAACCAATTTTTTTTTAAAAAAATTGAGCATGTTCATATATTTTTTTATACTTTAATTAATTGTCCGCACATTTTAATCTATTTCGACATATTTAATAATATTCTGCACATCTAAAGTTATTATTCTGTCATTTAATAATTTCTGCACAGTTTAAGCTATTTGTTGCACCGTTGTAATAATTTCTGCAATGAAAAATTAATTTTTCTGCATTGTTCTAATAATTTCTGCAGTGTTTCAATATTTTCTACACTGTTAAAAATAATTTTTCTGCATTGTTCTAATAATTTCTGCAGTGTTTCAATATTTTCTACACTGTTAAAAATAATTTTTCTGTATTGTTCTAATAATTTTCTGCATAGTTTTAAAAAATTTTTGCACAATTTAAATCATTTACCACATATTTCTAGTTAATTGTCTACAACACTTTTAATGAATTTCTTACTTTTTTAAATAATTCTTTGCAAAATTCTTTTAAATAAATTTAGTTTGTTTAATTGTTTTGGCAATAGACAATTACTTGTCACTTAGCTATCATGCCTATAGGCTTAATTATATTAAGATGAGTAATTGTTTGTTCTTGTATGTGATTATCTAATTAATTTTTAATCAAATAAGAGGCTTTAATTGAGATAATTATGTTCTAAATGTTAGTCTTTATTGTTTGTTGCGAACCTTGAGTCTAATTAGGTAACCTAACTTTCTTTTATCTAGATCAAATTCGAAATAGTAAGTCCAACGCCTCTTTGACATTAAGTTGATATGGGTAGACATTTAGTGAATACTAGTTTTTGTCATTTTTAGAATGTCTTTAGGCTTAAATAACAAAATTAGGTGGGGGTGGGTGGGTAGACATTTAGAAATGAGTCGGTGTTGATCCGAATAAAAATAATAAACTCCTTTGTCCAATTTTTTGAATTTATTTTCATTTTCTATGTATGTTTCAATTGTTTGGGGTAATTTAGATTCTCTTATTTAATAAATATTTTGTTATATTAATTGTGTCACTCCTGTCTCCTTGCTTATCTGATTTATATCTTTTTTAAAAAAAAATTATTAGTTAGATAATTGATGATTAAAGTATAATTAAGATAAATGTCTTATATATTTGTTATTCTTTCACTTAGTAACGTTAAGTTAATAAAATGGCCAACCTTTGCTTATCACGTAGAATTTTCATATAACATACGGAAATCATCTTTGTAGATCTCAAAATGTACCTAACACCTTCCTTTCTGAGTAATTTGAATCCTTACTCGAATTTCTGGTGAAGTAGACTAAAGAAGAAAATAAGTTTGTAATAGAATGGTGCCCTAACACATCTTAATTCATTAGGTGATGACTCTTCGCTCTTCAAATATCCTAAAAAGAGTTGTCACACTGAAATCTGCTTTTTGCGAGAAAAATGAGGCGCGACAACTAGGATACGGCGAAACAAAGATAAAAGATAGATGAAAGCAAGTAAATAGATACATACAAAGAAGAAACTGAAAAGCAAATAAAGGGTATAATAAACTCTTAATCCTCAATCCAAATATCCGTCTAAGCACCTCGCCAAGGCCACTTGACCCTTCTTGGAGGTAATCACCAACCTTTGACACCCTTTTGATAGCATTAAGGGGTCTTCAAACACCCTTTGATAGCATTAAGGGATCTTCAAACACCTCTTGCTTCATGGTCATCATATTAAAAGGTCCGAAAGTAATTTGAATTGTATCATCCTCTTCTTTTTGAAGAATATTAGTCTTTGAATCTAAATCTTGAAAGAACAAGATACGAACAAACAACTAATATTTCCTTGAAGCACCGGGGGATAGCATAATGGTTAACATTAATTTTACAATTCCAAGGAGACACTCACTTAGTATATAACCAAATTCCCCTTAGGTTTAATGAAAAGAGCTCATCATACAAGGCAAATGGGATTGACTATAGTAAACATCATGAGACTCTTCCAAGGTATTTACATTAATAAGATAACTAATAGGCTCAATATTACCAATAAAATCACTACATGTTGGAACAACCAAGGATAGAGTGAAGTAATTATTAGGGTATAAATTACCCTTCTTTTCTCCACAAACCATGTTTACACACAAAATATTTTCAACACAAACATGGGTATCTTCACAAACAAAGAGACTGGAATAAATAGAGATAATATCAGTTAAGGTGATATCTAAGCCAATAACATAAAAAAGAAAGAACAAACATCTTAAGTACCTCACATCCCTTTCACTTGAATAACTTTTCAAGAAAAGATCAACTTGTCTATCCATATAAGTGTTACAAAGGATAAAAAATAAGAGTTGTTTATCAAGTAGGGATGATAGGCTCTTCTCAAAATAATATATAGCTTGGCCATCCCGGTTGTGGAGGCCATACATTATAGGCACATCTATGAAAAACCACAAAGTGGTTGGAGAGACATCAACTCTCTCTTGGTAGGATTTAAAGTCAAACATATTTAAGAGAGTGCCTACCGTAGGATAAAATGTTATCATGATTCCAAAGATTTCTTAGAATAAGAAGGGCGAGTTACATACCTTATGAGCAAAGCCTTGAGCTTGCTCTCTTGACTTCCATACTTGCACCATGTGGACCTTTTCTCCCATGTATTAAATTAGAATTTTTCATTCTTTTCATGAGGTCAGATGTTTCACCCCTTTCTTTCAAGTATTCATCAACCCATAGTAGTTTGATAAGGATCCTCCTTTGAGTCAAGTTCTTATTAATTTTGGAGTCCTTAAATAAGAACTCATCTAAGCCTTCAAGCTTATACCTATATGAATATTTCTTAGATTCTCATCTAGAAACGCTTCTTTATGACCCTACAAAAGAGAAAAATTGGTGCTAGGAAAAATGCTAGTACCACTGTTAGCAAACAACAAGGACTTGAATTTAGTACCAAGTTCCCCATCTTGAGCCAAGATCATCTCATCCTCTTGGATTGGATCTTTCAAGGCCTCACTATCATGACTTGCCTCATCATAAAGTTAAAATTCATGAAATATCCTTCTTGAGGCCAAACACCTTCTTGAAAACTTTTATCATCAAACCATTAGGTACACTAGTTTCCCCTTCATCTTCCACAAGTTCCCCTTTATTACCAAAGTCTTGACCCTTTTGGGTTTCTTCCTCACCATCATCTTCTTGGTTCATGTTATCACCTACAAAATAAACATCACCTTCCACCAAAACTCTTTTTCTTTGATTGGGATATTCACTATCCTTATAACCCCAACCATGATATTTAAAACAAACAATACCTCTAGGATTGGTGTTAGAGTAGTGATTACCTTCATTCTTTAGTAGATAACTTGGGATAGCCTTATTTTGTACTTTTTCTCATAGGAATTTTTTGAAATTTTTGTTCTTGTTCCATTAGATAAACTTGAATATGTGTAGCCCTTATTGAAGGACTTCTTTTCATTGTTGTTCTTTTCAACCACAATGGATATTCCAACAAAATCTTTTATTTGTTCTAACTTGTGGACAACTAGTTAGGAAGCAATGTCACAGTCCAACCTTCCTTTGAATCAAGATATAAAATGGTTTGGGGTTCAATAATATCAAGTCGAAGGATAAAGTTTTGAAATTCTTTATAGTAGTCTTCAACACCTCTACCTACTTGTCTCAAGTTATAGATCTTGGTGAGTTATTCTTGTTTGTACCTTGTTATCACATACTTTCCTTCCATAAGCAATTCTAATTCATCCCAATCTGGGATATTGGGATTTCCATGTCTTTCTCATTGAATCCTTCGAGTTTCCCATCAAGTAGAAACATACCCTTCAAATTGAGAAATAGCATGGGCGGCTTTCTTGTGATTACTTAGTTCATTTAATTGAAAAATCCTATTACATTATACTTCCCAATCAAGGTAAACAAACTGTAGTTTTTTTGAAGGTAGGAAGAGATATCTTGATGGAGTTAAGACCCGTGTCTCTATCCATATTTCCTCTTTGTTCCTATTGATCTTGGGGTTGGTTTCCCAAGTTTCCTCTTTTATAGAAAATCAGACCAAATTTTTCTCCTCTTCTTCTATGCCCTTCCTCCTTGAATTCCTCTCATATTTCATACAAATTCCACAACACATGGTCACCTCATCTATCACTTTATTTCCTTCTTGAAGTCTCTTTTTCCCTACATGTTCAACCTGGATAGGTTGATTTTGGTTAAACAAGGCTTGGAGTGGTGTATTTTGGTTAAGTAAAGGTAGTCCTTGCTTTTAGGGCTTTTGTATGGGTGGTTCTTAAGTTTGTTAGGCTTCTTGGTTAAATTGGAGTTGAAGTGGATGAATAAGATTTTAATTATATGGATAAGTAGTGGTTTATGTGATGGGTTCATGGGTTTGTAGTGGAGGAGGTACATATGGTAGAAGGTTTCCAGGGATGTAGTAGTAGAAGTTTTTTTAGCATGCCCACTATAAGAAGCTTGGTAGTTTTGGTGAGTGGAAATCATGGATTTTTGACATTTCTTTAAGCTAGTCATCACCCCTTCTATAGATCTCAACCGACTATCCATAGCATTAATCCTCCCCATAATGGAAGCTAGAGTCGATTGAAGGATGAAATTAGATATCTCACCTTCTTTGGATATTGTACCTTTCAAAAGAAACACTAAACAAAAACAACAAACAAATTAGAGTTAAGAAATTAACCTCACAATCCTTCAGAACACAACTTTGTCTTTCAATTAGCGTTGCTAGTACAGAAAGATCATTTGTACTCCAATGGAAAATATGGTGTTAATCGTGGCTAGTGTTCGAATGGATTATTATTTGAAGTTGAAAATATAACTCAAACAAACTAAGGTTTTTTCAACTATGTTAGCTATAAAATAAAAGAGAAAAGAACACAAGAAAAAGGGCGAAGAAAGAAATCAGACTCTAAGACTAATTAGTCAACTAAGTATATCGATTACTAGTTTTTAATCAACATTTAAGAATCAAAAAAATAGATGAAAAATCAAGAGATAGAATTTGGATATTGGAACCTGAGCAAAAATCAATTTTGGAGAGGTTGAGGTGCATTTGATGAGGTGCGACTGCATGTGCACCCCTGCCCTCGCATGTGGACTTTGCAGATCACTTTTCAGTGAACATGGAGTCACCTTGTAATACCCGTGCTTTTTCTTAGCTTGAAAATCATCTCAAAGATGTTAGAACTTGCTTTGAAATAAGAATTCATTCTTATAAATGTAGTATTTTCATAATTTTTACTTTCTATCATGTGGAAAATTGAATAAGCTTTCCATCGATATATGATTCGCTTAAATCCGATAACCAGGTAAGAAATTATGGCTATTTCAAGTTTCCATCGTAAAACAGTGCCATATTAGTCATTGGCGAGCCGTGCCACAAGAGAAAATGGCATTTGGCGAATTCTAGTAGATGTCTACGATTATGGCGCGGCGCGCCAGCCCTCAGATTCAGAATTATCAAATTCCAGTGACACGATGTGATAGCGCTGCATCGCGCCGGGGGCCCAGTTCAGGAAAATTTTATTGAAAAGTTAATTACGTGTCCAAGGTTAAAAAGGTCAACTTCTCACCCCTATTTAAGCCCTTTAACATGTGATTCAACCACTTTTCACCCAAAACATATTAGTTTCTCTCAAGTTTATCTCAAGAACAAGCTAGGATTTCTATTGGGGATTCAAATTCAGGAAGGTTTCACCATCAATCTTCACGAAATCACGATCTAAGGTATGCATAGTGTTCATTAATGGACCCCTTTCATCCATGAAGTTCAAGAAACCTTTTTCAACTACAATTTATGGATTTACTTCATATTTCCATGATTTATATGCTCATGTTCATGTGGATAAATGTTAAATTGGATTTTTCTCCATTATTGTTGATAATTTCTATGTGGGTTTAATTACTATAGCCATAGATTCATGTAACCCTTGAATGATGAAATTTGAATTAAATTATGATGTTTACATGTATCATGCCTGCAATGTGTTTGATTAAATGCCTAAGATAAGGATATTGTTTAACTAGCATGATATCATGAAATCCCCATGTATGTACAAGTTTATGCCTATTACATGTTT
>NC_061120.1:143507616-143542354 GCF_002878395.1 Capsicum annuum | reverse complement strand
AAGAACCTTTGGGCGATCATGTTTCTCATGCGGAGTTCAGGACCGCATTTACCACTATTGCTCAGTCAGTCACTACTCATAATGAATGAACAATAGTTATTCCAACCAACCTAGTGACAAATTCAGCCATAGCTAGGATTCGGGACTTCACCCGAATAAATCCTCCAATCTTTCTTGGCTCTAAGACAGACGAAGACCCTCAGGAATTCCTAGATCAGGTGCAGAAGGTTATAGACATAATGGGGATTACTACTGTTAAGAGTGCTAAGCTAGTTGCATATCAGTTGCAGGATGTGGTTCATACTTGGTTCAAACAGTGGAAGTCAGAAAGGTCCAATAATGCAGGTCCTATAGAGTGGGAGGAGTTTGTCACTGCTTTCTTAGATAGATTCTTTCCTCAGGAGCTTAGAGAGGCTAAGGTATTAGAATTCATCAACCTTAGGCAGGGCAATATGTCGATGAAAGAGTATTCTTTTAAGTTTACTCAATTAGGCAGATACGCCCCTCATGTGGTTGCAGACAGTAGATCAAAAATGAGTAAGTTCGCTTCGGGGGTGAGTGACAGGGTGGTTAATAAGTGCAGATCCACCATGTAAAATAGTGACATGACCTTAGCCAGACTTATGACCCATGCTCAGCAGATAGAAGAGCAAAAAATTAAGTAGAGGGAAAAATAGAATAAGAAAGCTAGAACAGGTAGTTTCAATTTCAGTTAGCCTAAGTCAGAAGGAGGAAACCGTTCTCAATTTCGTCGTAAGTCATCAGCTCTAGTTCCCTCTACATCCAGTGCTCCAGTTCCTAAGTTCAGAGAGGATAACAAAGATAGAGCACCAAGCTCTAAGACCCAGGGCAGTGTTTATAGTACCCACACTTATCCTCAGTGTCAGACTTGCGGTAAGCACCATCAGGGTATGTGTAGAGCGGGTAGTGGAATTTGTTTCAGATGTCCTCAGCCAGGTCCTCAGGGTCAATAAAATCATTCCTCAGATCAGTCCAATCACCCAAATCAGCAGGGTACCACTTCCAGTGCTACCAGTGGGAAACGCCCAAATTGTCTCTATGCTCTTCAGACCCGACAAGAATAGGAAAATTCTCCTAATGTAGTTATTGGTATGTTACAGATCTTTCATGTGCATGTTTATGCTTTGCTAGATTCAGGAGCTTCTTTGTCTTTTGTTACTCCTTATATAGCAGTTAATTTTGAAATCAGTCCTGAAATTCTAGCAGAGCCTTTCTCAGTCTCTACCCCAGTGGGTAAAACCATTATAGCTTGGTGGGTATACAGAAACTACCCAGTTATGATACTTTAGAAAGTCACTTCAGCAGACTTAGTCGAATTAGAGATGACTAATTTTGATGTCATTCTCAGGATGGATTGGCTTCATTCCTGCTATGCCACAGTCGACTGCAAAAACCGAATAGTTCAGTTTTAGTTTCTAAATAAAACCATCCTAGAATAAAGGGGTAGCACTTCAACATTCAGAGGTCAGCTTGTTTCCTACCTTTGAGATAAGAAAATGATATCTAATGGATATTTTTATCATCTCGTTCATGTTAAGAATTCTAGTTTCGAATCTCCCATTTTTGAATTAGTCTCAGTTGTAAGTGAATATTCAGATGTCTTTCCCAAAGATCTTCTAGGTATTTCTCCCGAAAGGGAAATAGACTTCGGTATTAATCTCCTTCCAGACACTCAACCTATTCTATTCTGCCATACAGAATGGCACCAGTAGAACTCAAAGAACTGAAAGATCAGTTGAAGGATCGCTTAGATAAGGAATTCATCAAACCCAGCATTTTCTCGTAGGGCGCACCAGTCTTATTCGTGCACAAGAAAGATAGTTCTCTTAGAATGTGTATATACCACCGTCAACTCAATAAGGATATGGTCAAGAATAGGTATCCTCTTCCCAGGATCAATGACTTGTTTGACCAACTTCAGGGTGCCAGTTGTTTCTCTAAGATACACCTCAAATCAGGCTATCATCAGCTCAGAGTTAGAGAATATGATATTTCGAAGACAGCTTTTCATACTCGGTATGGTCACTTCTACTTCCTAGTCATGTCATTTGGTTTTACCAATGCCCCATCCGTTTTCATGGACTTGATGAATCATGTATTCAAGAAGTACTTGGACATATTCATTATAGTCTTCATAGATGATATTTTGGTCTATTCCCACACTGAGTGCGATCATGCAGACCATCTCAGAATAGTAATCCACACTCTCAGAGATTATCAGTTGTTCACCAAATTCAGTAAGTGCGAATTTTGGCCAAGGTCAGTAGCATTCCTTGGCCATATTATTTCCAGTGATGACATTAGAGTAGATCCTCAAATACCGAAGAGGTAAGAAGCTAGCCCAGACCTATCTCTCTATCAGATATTAGGAGTTTTATGGGTCTGGATGGCTATTACAGATGGTTTATTGAGGTATTTTCTTATATTGAATCCCCTATGTCCAAATTGACTCAGAAGAAGGTCAAGTTTCAGTGGTCAGATTCATGCGAGAAGAGTTTTTAGGAATTAAAGACTCGACTTACCTCAGCTCCAATCTTAGCTCTTCTAGATGGTTCAGATAGGTTTGTGGTGTATTGTGATGCATCCAAAGTAGGTTTAGGTTGTGTCCTCATTCAGCATGGTAAGTTCATAGCCTACACCTTCACACAGCTAAAGCCCTATGAGAAGAATTATCCGACTCATGATCTTGAGTTAGCAGCCGTAGAATTTTCCTTAAAGATTTGGAGGCACTATCTCTATGGAGTTTATGTAGATGTCTTCACAGATCATAAGAGTCTTCAGTATGTATTTTCTCAGAAAGATCTAAATCTTCGTCAAAGAAGGTGGTTAGAGCTCTTGAAGGATTATGACATGAGTGTCCTTTATCATCCGAGCAAGGCCAATGTAGTGGCTGACGCTCTCAGTAGACAATCTATGGGTAGTTTTTCTTATGTTGAAGATAGCAAAAAAAAGATAGCTCAGGAAATCCATTAGCTTGCTAGACTAGGAGTTCGCTTAGTCGATTCTTCAGAGGGTGGTGTATATATTCAGAGTAGTTTAGAACCATCTCTAGTTTTCGAGGTAAAATAAAAGCAAGACAGGTATCCTAGCCTTGTCAAGCTAAAAGAGTCAGTTCAGGATCATAAAATAAAGGTTTTCTCCCAAGGAGGAGATAATGTCCTCCGTTGTTAGGGTCATCTCTGTGTCCCAGGTATAGATGACTTGAGGTAGAGAATTCTTGCAGAAGCACATTGTGCGCATTACTTTATTCATCCAGGGGCACTAAGATATACTGCGACTTACGGGAGATCTGTTGGTGGAGTGGGATAAAGAGAGATATTACAGAGTTTGTGGCTAAGTGCTCTATATGTCAGCAGGTTAAGATAGAGCATCAGAAGCCTAGTGGTCCTATGTAGGAGTTCAGTATTTCTACTTGGAAGTGGGAAGTTGTAAATATGGACTTCATGATGGGTTTGCCTTGAACTCATCATCAGCATGATTCAGTTTGGGTCATTGTAGACAGAATAACTAAGTCAGCTCATCTTCTTCCAGTTCATACCTCTTATTCAGGTGATGATTATGCCAAACTCTACATCAGAGAGTTGTTCAGATTACATGGTGTTCCGTTGAGTATTATCTCAGATAGAGGTACCCAAATCACCTCTCACTTTTGGAAAGCATTCTAAAAGAGTCTTGGTACCCAAGTTCATATCAGTATAGCCTTTCATCCTCAGACTGATAGTCAAGGAAAAAGGACCATTCAGATTTTTGAAGATATGCTAAGGGTGTATGCAATTGATTTCAAGGGAGGTTGGGATGACCACTAGCCTTTGATTGAATTTACATATAATAATAGATATCATTCCAGTATTCAGAAGGATCCATTTGAATCTCTCTATGGTAGGAGATGTAGATCTTCAATTAGTTGGTTTGAAGTGAGTGAGGCCTCAATTATAGGGCCTAACTTAGTATTCGACGCCTTAGAAAAAGTTCAGTTGATCAGAGAAAGATCTGGGCTGATCAGAGCTGACAGAAGTCTTATGCAGATATTTGTAGAAAGGATCTCGAGTTTGAGATTAATGATTATGTCTATCTAAATATATCTCCTATAAAGAGAGTGAAGCAGTTCGGCAAGAAGGGAAAACTCAATCCCCGATATATCATTCCCTTTAAGATTCTCAATCGTTTAGGCAAGGTAGCTTATGAGTTTGAATTGCCTTCAGATCTAGCCTCAGTTTATCTAGCCTTTCATGTCTTTTTGCTCAAGAAGTTTATAGGTGACCCATCAGTCGTAGTCCCTATTTAGAGCATTGATGTTTGGAACAGCCTCTCTTATGATGAGATTCCAGTCGAAATCCTAGACTATCAGACTCGTAGATTGAGGAACAAAAAAGTCCCTCTAGTTAAAGTTCTTTGGTGAAATCAGTTCGTAGAGGGAGCTACCTGGGAAACAGAAGCAGATATGCGTACCAGGTATCCTCACCTCTTCCTGGCCAACTCAGCTCAAGCTCAAGATAATAGTTCTCCTTAATATTACTCAGTTTCATGATTAGTATGCGTCACTAACTTAGTATTCAGTCTTATGTTCATATTCCCATGATAATCTTGGTATCAATTACCACTGCATACTCAAACATGCATAATTGTATCAGATCAATTATATAGTTATGCATCAGACATGCATTCTCATTGTGAGAAAATTTTGTGCTTTAGAACTTTCAATTTGCATTTATGAATCAGCTACACATGTATCAGATATGCATGTTCAGTATGTTATGTTCAGCTTGTCAGTCATGAGATCATATTCCAGTTATCCATGTTCAATTTATGTTCATTTCAATGTTTCCCCTCTCAGTCAGCCTCATTCGAGGATGAATTTTCTCAAGGGGGAGATATTACAATACCCGTGCTTTTTCTTAGCTTGAAAATCATCTCAAGGATGTTAGAACTTGCTTTGAAATAATAATTCATTCTTATAAACATGGTATTTTCATAATTTTCACTTCCTATCATGTGGGAAATTTAATAAGCTTTCCATCGATATATGATTCGCTTAAATCCGATAACCGGGTAAGAAATTATGACTATTTCAAGTTCTCGTCATAAAATAGTGCCACATTAGTCTTTGGCGTGCCTCACCACAAGAGGAAATGGCATTTGGCAAATTCAAGTAGGTGTCCGTGATTATGGTGTGTCGTGCCAGTCCTCAAATTCAAAATTGTCAAATTCCAGTGACACGGCGCGATAGCACCGCGTCGCGCTGGGGGCCCAGTTCAGGAAAATTTTACTGAAAAGTTAATTACGTGTCCAGGGTTAAAAGTGTCAACTTCCCACCCCTATTTAAGCCCTTTAACACGTGATTCAGCCATTTTTCACCCAAAACATATTAGTTTCTCTCAAGTTTATCTCAAGAATAAGCTAGGGTTTCTATTGGGGATTCAAATTCAGGAAGGTTTCACTATCAATCTTCACGAAATCATGATCTAAGGTATGCATAGTGTTCATTCATTGACCCCTTTCATCCATGAAGTCCAAGAATCCCTTTTCAACTATAATTTATGGATTTTCTTCATATTTTCATGATTTATATGCTCATGTTCATGTGGATAAATGTTAAATTGGATTTTTCTCCATGATTGTTGATAATTTCTATGTGGGTTTAATTACTATGTCCATAGATTCATGTAACCCTAAGATTTAAAACCTTGAATGATGAAATTTGAATTGAATTATGATGTTTACATGTATCATGCCTACAATGTGTTTGATTAAATGCCTAAGATAAGGAATATTGTTTAACTAGCATGATATCATGAAATCTCCATGTATGTACAAGTTTATGCCTATTACATGTTTGATGAAATGCTCCTACGAATGTAGTATGTATTATGATGTTAGTCAAGTCTTCAAGTAAATCATGCTATGTCAGTTTCCTTCTATTGAGTCCTGGGGGTACTTGTACCTGAAACATTAGTTGTGTGCCTAAAGCCATGTCATGTTTTCATGATACTCTCAGTCAAGCTATGAACTTTTAGACTTCAGATAGTCTTATGACTTAGGAAAAATCTCCATGATATCATGAACTCAGTCAGTTATCAGATATCAGTAGTATTCCGTTAGTCATGGAATTCAGTAACTCAACCCATGTTCAGTTCAGTTTCAAGTTAATCAAGATCAGTGTCTATTCAGATGGGATTAGGAATTAGCACCGAGTGAATCCAAGGATGGGAACTCACCTGTTATATAAGGGTGTGATTCTTAGAAGCAGTCCTTGTGTTCCAGAACTATGTAGCCAGCATAGGTTAAGACATCGTAGCCTACTAGTAGATGAGGTGGCTTAACCTGTTATATGAGGGTTCCCATCGTTCTCACTAGAGTTACCTGTTATATGAGGGTTAATCACATATTGTCCTTACCAGTGGCACAGTATTGACACCCATTTAGTCAGGGCATAGATTGGACCCCAGCTTAGCTATTACAGCACCTTTGGGGCATGTCGGTTAGATACTACTTCCTATAGTTTGATGTTACAGAATCAGGACTGTCAAATACAATCGATTAGTCTCATTAATAGAACTCAGATAGTTTTTCAAATTTCAGGACTGTCAGATACAGTCAAATCAAATACAGTACGAAACTCAAATAGTTCTATCAGATTCAGGACTGTCAGACACAGTCACTCATGCTATCAGTTATACAGTCAGTCATGCTATCAGTATTCGGTTATCAGTATTCAGGTTCAGTTATTATGCACTCACGCTGTTAGTGTCAGTTATACGTCACATGCATGTACTCTCAAGTTCATGATAGTCAATTAGTTATTAGTATTGTTCATGCATATGAACCCCATGTATTTAGCCTATCTCACATGTATACTCATTACATTCAAACGTACCGACGCATTCATGCTATGGAGTTTTCTTTTTATGTTACACCATAGGTTCAGAGATACGAGCTCCAAATCAACAGTAGATTCTAGTTTTCAGCAGTCTGATTAGAAGTGAGTCCTCATCCTTCGAGGGCATGATTATATTTTTATTTTCTCATTAGTAATTTTATTAGATAGGGTTAGTTGGGGATATGTCCCATCAGCTCCTTATTCAGATTATTCAGACAGTAGAGGCTTTCAGACTAGATGCAGACTAGATACAGATTATCATGTTTAGACTTCAGTATTTCCATTTTGTTTGGGGTATTCTATTACCCCACACACATGTTATGGTATTCAGTATGTTCAATATTGAACCTTATGCCCTTTCAGTTTATGTTTCGGCATTATATAGTGTTTTATGCAGAATACAGGTACAGATATCAGTCATGGGTTAGCTTGTGGTCCTTCAGGGTCATGAGCACCGTGTAGAATTTTGTTTCAGTAAATTAAGGCGTTACACACCGGCATCAGTAGCTTGCAGTCTCAAGCGGTTGACCTATCTGGGAAGATGCTGGCATAGGTGTCTCTGTCCAGCTCAGCATGTACCTTCGAATTTAATCCTTTTGTGGGCTCCTTTGTACTTTTTTTTCAAGAATATTCCTTCTCATTTTTTATATTCCTTTGTAAAAATAACTTTTCTTTCTCTTTTCTCTCTTTTCTTGAATCAAACAATAACTTTTTGATGATTATTCCTCTTGAATGTATGAATTTTTTCAAGAACATAAAGAACACCAAAATTTCCAGCTAACTCATTTTGATTTGAATTTTCATTTCAATGTGGGAATCACTTTTCAATGATTTTCAACCCACAAATCCACAAAATAATCAAGATCTAAAGACCATTTCTTTATTCTTCAAGTTCAAGCTCAACAATAGAGGGTTTTTTCAAATCTTTTCCAAACATACCAATGCTAAAGATCCAACCTATATATCACTAGATGGAATAAATCTAGTATAGAAACAACAAAAATGACTCAAAAGCACAAAAATCTTTTTGGGTTTTCTCAAAATAATTTTGACTCTTTTTTTTATTTTCAAGGTAACAATACCTAGACTAGAACCATAAGAATGAATCTAAGTCTTGCTCTGATACCAAATGATAAGAGTAAAACCACGAAAACAAAATCAAATTATGATCTGATGAAATAAAAATAAATACAAATGAAAGTAAGTAGATAGACATAAAGAAGGAATTGAAAAGAAAATAAAGGGTATATTAAACCCTTAATCCTTAATCTAATTATCCATCTAAGCACCAAAATCCTACGTATACCATAAGAGAATCAACTCCCAAGCAACTAACATTTTTAAACAAGGTTTCAACATAAGCTAATTCAAGCTCATATACACTCACAAGGGTATAATTGTTCATAAGCATCAAAGTTAGTCTGAAAATAAAAGAGAAACTCCTATTTATAGTTTAGAACTAACTATTACAACTATGAGACCAAAACTGACCCATTTCAATAAATTGGGCACATTCTCATGCATAATAATGACTTGCCCATGTATGTGGCAACGCAGGTGACTCTAAAAGTGCCAAAATAGCCACCTGCGGCTGCATGTCCCTCACCTTTGCACACATGTGGCTTCGCAGGTGCCTTCAGGATCTACTTTGAATACTTGTTAACTTTGGATAAAATATTTAATTCCTAATCAGCTGATGTAACCATTGAAGAAATGTCTCAAAGGATTGATGAGCAATCTAGTTCACAAGAGGTTAATAATTAACCTAGTGAATAAAAGAGAAGCAGTAGAGCTCGAAAGGCTAAAATACTTGGATCAAAAGAGATTAATTCTTCATGTATTTCTTTTAATCTTGTTGAAGATACTAGAGATACAGTTGTGAGAACAATTTTAATTATTTTTCAAGTGGAAGATAATCTTAAGACTTATAAAGAAGTCACGGCTTCTAGAGATGCAGCCTTGATAAAATGAATTCAGTTATGTCAAATCACACTTGGGAACTTGTTAACTTGCTTCCAACTTCTAAATCTATCGATTGTAAGTGGGTGTTTCGAAGAAAGTACCATACTGATGGTATTTTTCATACTTACAAAGTTAAGTTAGTTTCTAAAAGGCTATCGACAAAAAATGAAATTTATTATTGTGATACATATGCATCCGTAGCAAGAATAACTTCAATTAGAATTATATTTGCTTTAGCATATATTTATGACTTACATGATTCAAATGGATGTCAAAATAGCATTCCTAAATGGTGTTCTCAAAGAGAAGGTCTATATGGAACAACATGAAGTATATGTTCTATCGAAAAATGAACATAAAATCAATAAGCTTGTCAAGTCCTTGTATGGACTAAAATAGACCTCTTAAATAATGGCGTAAAAAATTTGACAGAGTTATTTTATCATTTGGCTTTAAGCATAATATTGTTGATAAATGTGTTTATTCTAAAAGCTGTAGTAATTTTTTGAACTAGTTTGTTTATATGTTGATGACAAGATAGCTATAAGCACTGATATTAATGAAAATTACAAAAACAAAGAGAATTCTATCTTCCTCATTCAAGATGAAGAATCTTGGACAAGTTGATATCATATTGGCTATTAAGATTAAAATAAATAGTGGGGGATATGTATTGAGTCAATTTCATTACATTAAAAAAGTGTTAAATAAATTTAATCACTTAAATATAAAATAGGTGAATACCCTATTTGATCCAAGCATCATGTTAATTAAGAATGAAGGAAGAATTGTGGCTTAACTAGAGTATGAAAGTGCTATTAGAAGTTTTATGTATGCTATGAAGAGCACAAGACCTAACATAACATATGCAGTTAATAAATTAAGCAGATTTAGTATTACTCCTAGTATTGATCATTGGAATTCCATTGAACGAGTCTTGGTTTTCTTAAGAAAAGAAAAGATTTTTGTATTCAATACTCAAAATTTTATGTTGTTTTAGAAGGATTTACAGAAGCAAGTTGGATATCGAGTTTAGAAGACAATAAGCCTACTACTGGTTGGATATTTACTTTGGGGGGAGGTGCAATTTATAGTAAATTTAAGAAATAGACATGCATAACACATTAAACCATGGGATTATAATTTGTTGCATTAGCAAAAACAAGAAAAGTAGCAAAGTGGTTGAGGGATTTTCTTTTAGAAATTCGATCAATCTCAAAATGTGAGTTCAATTTCAATTTACTATGAGAACCAAACTACTCTAGCTAAAGCATATAGTAATATATACTATGAAAAATCAAAACATATGTCTTCAACATGACTATATGCGAAAATGGATTAAAGATGAAATTATCGGGAGAATCTCAAAAATAGACCCAAATTAGGGTGGCTTTTAAATTTTAGCCCCAAATAAAAAGGCTTTGTTAAAATAACCTTTACTTATTAACTCATATTTTTTGGGACGAAAGTACCCCTCCAATATATTCTCTTTTAATCTTTTTCTTCCAAAATAAAACAATTGACTTTCTTCCAAAATAAAACGATCGATCGCTCTTTCTTCCAAAACAAAACAATTGATTTTATTCAGAAATCCTAGCTGCTCATCTTGAACAGCAGAAAATTAAAGTAATTTTCCTTTTTTCCTCTTTAAGTATACATAAAGTTGTGATTTTTGAAGTTGTTTACAAATTTTACTTGATTTATTGATTGATTATATTAATTGAGTGTTTGTGTACTGATTGATTGAACTCTTATGTTGCTGATCTGATTTGCTTATGTTGTGAGTATTTATTGTTTTTTCTTGAAAAGGATTTTTGGGATCTACTAAAAAAATTTGAAATATATACAGAATCTTCACTTTGTAGATGCTCTTTTGTTGAAAAAATTTGAATCTTTTAAAGGTTTGAGCTATGGAAACAGACAATAGATCATTGTGGTTTGGCCCTTTTGAGTATAGTGGGAGCTTAATATATCGGTCTACCCTTTTTAATAGAGATAGCGCCTTTGCTTTAGCATCATTTAATTTGGATGAAAGGTTTACTTTTGTGGGTTAAAGATCTAGCTAATTTGCTTTGGGATGCGATGAATAGAGTGGCTTTCTAGTGTTTTTCGTAATTGGCAAGGTAATTCACGCTTTATTGACATGAAGTTTTGTTTGTTTTTTGGTTAGCTATAGACTAAAATAGTAGTTGCTTTTTGATTTCTAACTTGTTATAGTTGTGATGGAGATCTAAGGCAGTAAGTAGAAAAATATAAAGAGGAAAGGAGTAAAAGGGGATGTTAAAGCTTCTAGCAGAAGAAAATTAATTGTTAAAATTTTCTTATGCTCATTCGGCATTAGATCACAGGTTATAAGTCAGCCCAATTGAGTTAACAATCAAGCGAGGTGTGTAGGAATGTGCTCCTCACTAAGGTTGTCCTTTTGGGAGCAATGTCAGAAAATATTTACTCTTTCAATGCATATCTTAATTGGCTGACTTGACCCTTTCTACTCTTCTAATGTTGATTCCTCTTTTAAAAGAGATGGAATACTTAGTTCCTTTCCATTCTATTACTTTTCGGATTTCATAAATAGGTATGCCGATTTCCATTCCCCATGGGCAAGATTTGACACTGCCTTAGTCTGTAATGATTTGACAGATGATTATAAGTCTTGCCTGTTATGCTCCATATGCAAAAGTTAACACTGCCTTAGTTTGTAATAATTTGGCGGATGACCTATAACTCTTGCCTGCACATATTGACAGTTTGACATCAGGAGATTAAATATCAAAAGTGTCATATGAGCACCTAAGAATATGAAAAGCGTTCAAATTAACAAGATAAAGATTTAGTTTTACATACCCATAGTAACGGTCCTTAATATATTGTTGTGATAGCTCCCCGATATCTGGCATCGCATGCCTATAAGGTCACTCCAAACTTTGTGTGTATTGTCCACGTATATAGAAACTGTAAACATGTGCATTGGATGTTAGTTATTTTTATAGCGGTTGTCTGCTCATAGGTTAGATGTGTGATTGTTTATAATTTGACGTTAGATGTTTAATCGTGGATTTTATGTAGTTGACTATCTGCTTATATGCTAGAAACATATTTATTTGTGACTTAGTGTTGATTGTATATCTGAGGTTTTCTATAGTTGAGATTCTGCTCACAGGTTGGATGTCCTCAATGTTGATTCTGCTTATAGAGATGTGTGATTCTTTGTGATTTTGTGCTATATTTATTTGATTGTTGAAGCTCTGTATAATTGGTTCTGCTCCTGTAAATAGATGATCGAATCACTCTTCTCTTCTCTTCTCTTCTCTTCTTTTAATCACATTCTATAGCTTTCAAGATTACAACAAATATAAATTATCATTTATTTATCATTTTATTTACAGGTAGACCCTATTGATGCAACAAGATTTATTGTAAGAGAAGAAGGAGTTGAATATATTGTACCTGAAGAGTAGGACTTGTCAATGCTTGGTATTTCAAAAAGATGAGATGCCATGCACTCATGCAATTGCAGCGATAAACAGGAGAAATATGAATAAGTCTATCTATTGTTCTCATTGATTCTCAAGACAATCTTGGCTACAAACATACCAGGGAGAAATCCTACCATTTGGAAGCACATCATCATGTATTGTTCTAGATAGCATAAAGGATCTGATCACAAAACCCCCAGATATGAAGGTTCTGCTTGGGAGAAGACAAAAAACCAGATATCCTTACAGAATATAATCTTCAAGAAACAATTACAGATGTTCAAGATGCAAAAGAACCGAGCACAATAAATTAAATTGTCACCACACTCCTATCCTTCATCCATATGCAAAAAGATACAGAAAGAAAAATAAAAAAACATGATTAGTTTTACTTTTTATCCGAGAAGTTGGATCAAAATAGTAGTTATAATAGGATTCTTTGATCCCCTATTTTAGTTAGTGACAAGTACTTTTAACTTTCAATCACGAATGCCTTTTTATTTATATGAAGTTTTAACTTGTAGTAAAGTATTTAACTCAATACCTTCTTATTGATTGTTTATAAAAGTTACTTAGCATTTTAATTTTATATATATATATATATATATATATATATATATATATATATATATATTAAAAGGTAATGTTAACTTGATATATTAATGAATTAAAATCACAAAAGAATAAGTTGTGCCCCATGAGCAAGATTTGACTTTCCCTTAGTCTGTAATCTATAATTATTTGATAGATGATCTATAACTCTTGCCCTAGAGTAAGACTTTTACAAGATAATAAGTTGTGCCCCATTGGCAACAATTGACTTTGCCTTAATCTGTAATGATTTGGCAGATGATCTACAATATTTTCCCTAGAGGCAAGACTTTTAAATCACAAAAGAACAAGTTGTGTCCCATGGATAAGATTTGACATTGCCTTAGTCTATAATGACAAATGATCTACAACTCTTGCCCTAGATTCAAGGCTTTTAAATCACAAAAGAACAAGTTGTGCCCTATAGGCAAGGGTTGACATTGCCTTAGTCTATAATGATTTGACAGATGATCTATAACTCTTGTCCTAGAGACAACACTTTTAAATCACAAAAGAATAAGTTGTGTCCCATTGCTATAATGATTTGACAGATGATCTACAACGCTTGCCCTAGAGGCAAGACTTTTAAATCATAAAAACATAAGTTGTGTTCCATTGCTGTAATGATTTGACAGATGATCTACAACTCTTGCCTTAGAAGTAAAACTTTTAAATCACAAAAGAACAAGTTGTGCCTCATGGGCAAGAGTTGACACTGCCCTAGTCTGTAATGATTTGATAAATGATCTACAACTCTCGCCCTAGAGGCAAGACTTTTAAATCACAAAAGAACAAGTTGTGCCCCATCGGCAAGAGTTGACATTGCCTTAGTCTGTAATGATTTGACAGATGATCTACAACTTTTGCCGTAGAGGTAAGACTTTTAAATCACAAAACAATAAGTTATGCCCCATGGACAAGAGTTAATATTGCCTTAATCTGTAATCTATAATGATTTGATAGATGATCTATAACTCTTTCCCTAGAGGCAAGACTTTCAAATCACAAAAGAACAAGTTGTGCCCTATGGGCAAGAGTTGACATTACCTTAGTCTATAATCTGTAATGATTTGACAGATGATCTATAACTCTTTCCCTAGAGACAAGAATTGTAAATCACAAAAGAACAAGGTGTGCCCCATGGGCAAGAGTTGACATTTTCTTAGTCTGGAATCTATAATGATTTGACAGATGATCTATAACTCTTGCCCTAGAGGCAAGACTTGTAAATCACAAAAGAACAAGTTGTGCCCCATGGGCAAGAATTGACATTGCTTTAGTTTGTAATGATTTGACAGATGATCTATAACTCTTTCCCTAGAGGCAAGAATTAAACATCAAAGGAACAATAATTATACTATTTCACTAAGTCTAACTAATTGAATATTATGTAGTTCTTTCTTTAGAGGCAAAATGTATCTTAGGAATTTTTCAAAAAATTAATGTATGTGAAATAATTTACACTATTTCACTATGTCAAACTTATGAGATTCTCTAACATAAGTTGATAACTCAAAAAAAGAGAATATATTATGACCTTTGTATAACTTGACTTGACAAAAATAAACTCACTAGTAAAAAAGATCAAGATTGAAAAATTTTATATCAAAAAGTCGAAAGAGCAAGTATTAAACTAATAAGAAAAATAAAATAAGAAAAAATAATGCAAAAATTTACAAAAGGATAAGCAAAAATCGTGGCAAATTAGTTGAAAGTAAACACTGTCAATTACAACTTGAGTGACCATCTTTAAACATCATAAAGAAACAAAAGACAAACCTAAATCCTCTTAAGAATTTTCTACGTCTTCAACGGTACAAATCAGCAGTACAAAATTCATCTTATAGAAATATAATAGAAACATCGGGTGGTCGTGGAGTTATTAGAGCAAATCTAGGACCATAATCTTCATCTGATACTTTGTGCCACTTTCTTTTTCTAGAAAGAAAGTCATCAGGAGGTGTTGAAAGATCAATTTCTCTGCTTTGAAGCTTGGCACAAATATGGAAACTGGTTTCAAACTTGACTTCATCTTCAAGAATAGGCATATTTTGTTCCTGCATTTCATTCACCCCCTTGAAATTTGCAATGCCAACTCCTCGTCCATCGCATGGTTTATGTAATTCCTGAATAAGCTCCACAATAGAATCACACTTGGACTCTAGAAACTATATCAAAAAGAAAAAATTAATAATGTCAACAATACAATCAACACAATTATTGATATAATGATGTTGTTTCTATGGAGTAATAAATCTACTATGAAATTTACCGTAATACGACTCATAATCCCACCTAAAGAAGTATCAACATAAGTCTTAATAGAAGATGTCACTCTCTGCACGAAAATTGCAATAGAAAAAGAAAGATTACTAAAGTAAGTTAGAAACTCAACATTGAATTATGATTTGAACTGTAAAATAATAAAGTTATATTCAATGTTAAAGAAAAAGAGAGTGACACAAAATTCACCCAGATAAAAGTTATGCCCCATGGGCAAGATTTGACACTAGCATCATTTTGAACTATTTACCAATAATGCAGTAAAATTTTAAGACTTTGAGGGCTCGCATGATATCCTCTTTTTTAGTAATACATTTGTCACGACCTTACAAATAAATTTAAATAGCATTTAAGTTATACACACTGACAGAATAAATTTTGATAATGAATTTTGCTACTAAATTTGATAGTTTATTGCTATCGATAAGAAGTAGAGTAATGAAAATTAAACTTCACTAGGAAAGAGCTATCATGTCCAGCTTATACAATATGGAGATTAGCATACATCTTTTGAGGAGACTCCATTCTTTAAACACAAAAACAAGATAAACAGAATACTGTGTAAACATTCAGTTCTAGAAAATTCTGAAACTGTAAATGGTATAGAAGAATGACACTCAGCCTTAACAGCAATTTTCAATAAAGAAAAATGAAGTTCCTTTACCCATTTCCTTAAGCAAAGACTTCCCAAGGCTCGGGCTTTCTCTGTTAGAATGAACTTTTGAAGTTTTTGGAATATCTTGAAATATGACTGTTCGAGGAGCCATGTAATGAGGCAAGTTATCCCGAACAACGAGTGTATTTGAGAAAAATCTGGAAAAATAAAAAGAGAAATAATAAAAACAAAAAATAAAGATTAAAAGACAATTGAATTAAAAAAAAAAATAGATAATGGTTGAGAAAAAATAAAAAAGAAAAAAAATAAAGGTTGAGACAAATAAATTAAAACATGAAAATAAAATTAAAGAAAAAAATAAAAAGTAAAAATAATAAAAAGTAGAATAATAAAATTAAAGGAAAAATAAAAAAAAGTGAAAATAATAAAAAAGAGAATAATAAAAGAAAAAGAAAAAATAAAAAGTGAAAATAATAAAAAAAAAATTTGAGAGACAAATAAGTATGGAAAGTTTTAAAATATATTTGAGATGTAGAGAGGCAAAATGGGTACTTGTACTATATTAAAAAGTAAGGAAGGTTATTCTTCAAAGACATTTCTTATGGGGGTCAAATATCTAAAGTCACTCATATTTGGGTCTATGACATTTAATTTGCTGGTAATAGGACCCCCGCAAAGTTCAGTATGCGTAACTGCAAATTTAAGCAAAATACACGTGTTTTTCGGACTATTATCCCTATATCAATCATTCAAAAATTGGATGAAACACCATTGGATAAATTATTCCTCCAGCACTCATCATCCTCATATAGTGTATCATAATATTAATCCAATATTTCCCCAGTTTCTCTTTAATTGTCATGTTTCGTTTCTCGAGAGTTAAATTTGACTAATTTTCAAAGCTTATTAGGTTAGATTAATTCAATATTTTAAAACTAAAATTTGAATATTCAAAAACTATACGAAAAGTATTATAAGTTATAATTTTCTCATTTCAATATGATGAAAAATACATCTTAAAATACTGATAAAAGTTTATATCGTTTGATTCTGGAAAAAAAAAAAAAAACCGTGGCAAGTAAAAACTAAAGGAGGAAGTACGTACATTTGGTAAATGAGAGGTAGAGCTAAAACTATTTATAATCCAGTCAAATGTTTGGTAATTATAACAAATAGTTACGCGTAAACCCACAATATTAATAAAGTTAGTACTCTCTTTGGCCACCCAAAAGGATAATAAAGGAATTTGGAACATAATGGTCAATGCATTCATTTTTTTATGCGAATTTGGTTACTGCTGTTTAATATATTCGAAATAAAATTTATATATGTCTAAAGACTACAAGATATTTTAAAAATATATTAGTATCTTTGTAATGACAAGAATATTTAATTTTCCAGAGCAATAGAGTTCATTTGTGTTAATCTGATTATAAATAGTTACAAGCTTCGAGTGCTGAAGCGTATGTCTTCTTTTTCATTTTAGTTCTCTGGCCTCAAGGTTTGTATTGCTAAAGAAAATGATCAAATTAATTGAGACTAGGGAAAGCATAAGTGTCCACAAAAACTCTACTTGCATGAAAAAAGTAGTGCTATCCAAGATCAACTAGAGGGTTAAATATCTTGATATCAACTACTCAAAGTATCGAATCAGACAGGCATATGTAAGTTTCATGAAATTTATGCAAAAAGAAAGTTAAAATATGGATATAGTAATTATATATAGTCAAACCTCTTTATAACGGCCCTTCGTACATCTTTATAACAGCCCTTCGTTGTTATAATGACGTTTCACTATTTGAAGTAGAGAAGGGAATTTCAAAGTGTCATGAAGTTAGTTTGTAATAAAAGTGCTGCACCCTGGTGGACACTTATCCTCAATTTGGCTGTGCGACAGAATGCTTTCCAATTATAAATTAATTAGATGGAGTTGCATTGAAAATTCAAAATGTCCATTGTACGAAGATCATGAGGAAGTGGCGGGCCATCTGCATTCTTTACTTGATCACTTTCATCACAAGTTTGGTCCAAGCCACGTCAATGGCAAAGGATCTATAGACAAATTATGGATTGGCAGCAGAAATTATTATGGGCAAGAAAGAAGCATAGTGGATGAGATATATAAATTACTACTCCCTCTGTCCATCTTTACTTGTCCAATCATGGTGGACAGAGGAAGTACAATCATAATCTCTTTTCCTCGATGGGACGGAACGCATGTGGAGGGAAGCTGAGAACATTCATATCGAATGTAAAGTAGAAATTATATCAGTAGGTCATCACTTAGTCCTCCACTTTTAGATAGTTATCAAAATATAACCAAGCAAATGTGAGATCCTAAATAATCATAAATTTTGAATGTTCAGGATTAATAACAGCAGAATGACACATACAAAAAGAAAAGTTCCATCAGATATTTCATTACCATATCAAAAGATTCAAAGTTAAATTGATTGATCTCTGCGTGATCATGACTTGACATTACATTATAGTGGACATTACATTATAGTGAAGCAGTGTTCACCTTTGCTTGACAAGCTCAATATCTTTGTATTTAATTCTCTTCTTTTTGGCTACCTATTTTCTCCTCCGTAGGGGAGAGCGCAGCCTCTAGCAGATCCAAATGCAGCTGCAATGGGTTTTGCATTCCATGCAAAGGCATCCTGTAGTCCAAATATAATCAATGAATTTAACTTGAAACTTTCTGCTCTTTTTTGAGGTTTTCAAGGATGTCGATGCATCTCTTGAGCAAAGACTTAGCATGCTCATTCTTTTCCACATCATAGACTTGCTCAAACTCGCGGCTGAATGCCACTTCTCCACCAGGCAACTGTCCAGTAGCTTTCAATAAGTTCACCATTTCCAGAAGGCACTCTGAAGCTGCTATGTGAACCTGTGTTTGTGCATGGATAAAAACTTTAGGTTCACAATGAAATATCAAACACACAAAAATATTACAGCTCAGATCAAAAGGTATCACCCCAAAACCTTCTAACAAATTTGATCACGAAATCATAGAATATCACCTTTCATTTCCTAAAAATGATTTCAATAATTGAAATTTCTAGTCATAAATGTTAACCTGATTGAACTTTTCTCAAATGGATGATGAGACCAGAGTTCATTTCAGCATCATTAAAATTTCTTATAATGCAGAATAACTGCTAAATGCATGTACTTAGAACCTTGCGGGGGGAGGAACGGACACCAAATTTACAGAGTAGTTACTAAGTTCTATCACCCTAGATATATGATTGAGTGACCAGAAGATCCATACTTAATTGTCCTAACCAGCAGAGAAAATTAGCTGAATTACTGAAGTCGGGATGATATCGCAACTGAAAAAGAATAAGTAAAAGGGCACGAAGAGACACCAGGATGGAGATATCTCCATTCAACGTAACAACAGACAATCAGGTGTAGATAGTGGAAGAGATGAAATAATAGTCATGACACGTGAAAGCTAGGAATGCACAATGAAGATGACATACCTGGGCAATTTTTACGGTTTGTATAATTTCAAGTACTTTCACAGAGGTTTTGCAAAACAACTGGAAGGACCAGAATTGTAATTAGAATCCAGGCACAGTAATAGTGGGGTGGGTGTGGGGGGGGGGGGGGGGAGGATGCAACTTTGGGAAATAAATCACCTCATGGGCAAAAGAAATTATGCTGGCATATTGAGAAGTATCTTGAGAACCAACTGTCTCAGGTTGCAGCTTTGAGCATAGCTCTTTAGTTGACGAAAATACACACACTTTCACTGCAGAAACAAAACAAGCATATGAGAACAGGCAAAACTGTTTCACCCTCTTGGTAAGGATAAATAACGTTATGAGGCAATACCTGGCCATGAAAAGTTTGGTGAAAGTGAAACTAAGAAAAAATCAATCAAGTTCTTCTGCTGTTGAATAATATCAGTTGCCCGTGCGATCTGGATGCATGCTGTTACACAATTTACCATCTTATCATGCCCAAAAGAAAAATCCTCCTTTTCATCACCTGCAAATAATAAAAAGACATAATTAGACAAATGAATTTGAGCTTCTTGTATCCTTCGTCGTCTGGATTTAGAAGCATTGAACGATAAGAAAGTCTTTGGCGGTTTGAACAATATGATGGTTGCCTTATCTAAATACCGAGTTTCGTAAGTAAAAGGAGTCGCGTAAGCGGACATATCCACAACTTGCATCTGTTGTCCAAACTGGTAACTCCATGCTCTTATTTTCTGATAATAAATCTCTTTTCTCAACTATTTCCTATTCTAAATCCCTTCCAGGAGTCGCATTTACCAATGAGTCTTAGACCATGACACTTAAGAGTAGATCACTTGACCCCTTTACCATCTTTGACACCAAATTCCTTTCTTTATGCACCTCGTTGCCTCTTAATCCCATCCATTAGCTGTTCATATCAAACACTAAATCATTCAGTTATCTTTTTGAATGAACTTGTTGGAAGACAAGATCACAGCATGGGACAAATAATAGATGTTGAGCATGATTCAGATGGACTTTACTGCCTCAATCATCCAAGATCACCCACAGCTTGTCTTTTAATCGACTCCCCCTAGATGCTTTCATATATGGTGCATCCGACCTATTTAAACTCCAAAAAGGGTACGTTGTTCGTTCCACCTATTCACCATAAACTGGGACTCATCTCAACTCAGCAAGCATACTCGTTTTTCCTTCTATTGTCTTCCTGATTCTCAGGCAAAGTCTGCTTTTACTTTAGTCTATCAAGCGTCTGAGGCCTAAGTGAGTTATGCTCTGGTGTTTCATTACTACACGTCATCTTCATTGACGATTATTCAAAGTGTACTTGAATTTTTTCTAATAGAAATCATTTCGAGTTCTTTTGTGTCCTTCAGTGTATCGTTCTAAGATAAACTCAATTTTGAGTTGCCATTCGTACTCCTGCAGTAAAACTGCTCGGAAATATCTATCCTCTTACTTTCAACAATTTTTCATAAAGTCCAGGTCACTCATCAAACATCTCCTCATACCTCTTAATAAAATCCTACTTATTCTATCACATGTTGATTTGTGAATATTTAAGATTTGATTTTGTAAGATCTTAATTGATCTGATAAAATCAAATCTAATTTGCTATAGATAGTTTAGGTAATTAGATCAAATAAGATCATATCTTGAATCTCATATCTGCTAGAATCAAGCGATTTGATTCTCTGTGTGTGTGTTTGCTTTCTGTACTATAAATTTGTAGCTCTCAAATGAATAAAACACACTTTTGGTACCAATCTCACATGGTATCAAGCAATTTTATTCTTGTGTTGCTTATGACTAAAACAACATTTACTGGGCTATGTCACCCAGCGGCATTATCAGAAGCCGAGAGTTTTGTTAACAAAGTTACGACCGAGATAACAATGAACCAAGGCGGCGATTCTTCTCATTTCACAAACTGAATGGAGAACTTTATTTGGAATGGGCGCACTCTATCCATTTGGTAATTGATGGTCGAGGAAAACTTGGACACTTGACTGGAGAAATGAGAAAGCCTAAACCAGGATACCCGAAAATGAAAGTCTGGAGTTCAGAAAACTCGATGGTAATTGCTTGGCTACTAAACTCCATGGAACCTGTCATAGGTAAACCATATTTATTTCTTCCCACTGCTAGGGATGTCTGGGAGGCTGTTAGAGAGACTTGTTCTGATGCAGAAAATGGCTCTCGAATTTTTGAATTAAAAATTAAACTGTGGAAAGCGAGGCAGGGAGAGAGAAGTGTTACTTTTTACTACAATGAGATGATTTCCCTATGGCAAGAATTAGATCAATGCTATAATGATGAATAAGAGTGTTCGAAGGATAGCGTAAAAAAGCAATGAAAAAGGAAGAACATGAGGGTATATCTATTTTTAGCAAGGTATGAAGAAACAAGGAGGAATGTCATACTAAAAATAGATTCCAATCTGGAAGCAAAAAATATAAATTCATCTGTTTTAGTTACTGCGAAAAATGAAAATAACAAGAAAACAAAGTCATGGTGTGATTTTTGCAGAAAAATACTGGCACATTTGTGAGACTTGCAGGAAAATCCATGGAAAACTACCCAATTGGAACCATGGCAGCCTCATGGTTCCTTCTCAGCAATTGCTGGAAAAGGGACAGTCAAACTAACCCCCTTTATTGACACTTTTTAATGTCCTTCATATTCCAAAATTGTCTCAATCTTTTATCCGTCAGCAAATTGACTCAAAACCTTAATTGTTGTGCTATCTTTGATGATATTTCATGTGTATTTCAAGACAAGGTCTCGAGGAAGAGGATTGGCAATGCTAGAGTTCGAAGGTCTCTATTTTCTTGAAGATGGTGTCAATTCAGTAAATTTTAGTTCAACTTGTTTGAACTCCATTCAAATTAATAATAAAGTCATGTTATGGCACTATAGACTTGATCATCTTATTTTTCATTATTTGAAACTCTTGTTACCTCAGTTGTTTATGAATAAAACATCATCTTTTCAATGTAAATTTTGTGAAATGGCTAAACACAGACTTCCATCTTTTCTTCACAAAACTCTTGGGGACCTTCAAGGATAGCAACCGTAAATGGAAAAAGGTGGTTTGTGAGTTTCATAGATGATCACACTTTGACTAACTGGGTGTACCTATTGAAAGACAAAGGGGAAGTAAAACAAATATTTGAGGCCTTTTATGTTATGACAGAGACACAATTTCATGAGAAGATTCAAATATTTTGGAGTGATAACGGGAGAGAGTTTTTTAATGACCACCTAAGCAATTTTTTCACTTCTAAGTGAATAGTGCACCAAAGATCATGTCCTGATACATCCCAACATAATGGAATAGCAGAGAAAAAACAAGCATCTTATAGAAGTAATTAGAGCCTTAATACTCACAAGTGGGGTCCCTAAATTTCTGTGGGGACAAGCTCTTTCGACATCCACCTACTTATTAACAGGATGCCCTCCCGCGTTCTAGGTTTTAAAACCCCTTTCAGTATGTCCAAGACACACTTCCCTACTTCTAGATTGACAGTTGATCTATCTTTGAGAATTTTTGGGTATAGTGTATTTGTTCATGTTCATGTTCACGATCATAATAGGAGTAAACTTGATCCACATGCTAAAAAATATATTTTTGTTGGCTATGCCCCTAGTCAAAAGGGTTACAAGTGTTATGACCCAATTACTAGGAAGGTTATCGTCACAATGGATGTTACCTTTTTGGAATCATAATTGTTTTTTGAAAGTCATCTTTAGGGGAAGAAACATAGTGAAGATTTGAGGGATGATAAAGATCTTCTTGACCTCGCATGTGAGAAACAAAAGGATCCAGGTTTTATGATAGATATAGGAAATAGTTCTTTTGGTAATAACAACCTAGATAAGGTAATAGATCCCAACTTAAAAAATGAAAATAAGGATACTGAAACAATAGAGCATTTTCATGATACAATTAATCATAAGAACAGGGAACAAACAAAGGAATTATAGGTTTACATGAGAAGAAACAAAAACCAAGAAAATGAGATCAAGGATTCTCATCAGAACCAAATGTCCACCCCACAAGATCTCACTGATACAAAAGGTAATTCTCCAGAGCCTAATTCTGATTTACCCCTTGTTAGTTTAGACCTTTATATTGTATCGGATCATATCAGCTTTCAATATTGAGCTACAAAACCCATTGAATTTTTTGCCCTCTACTACCACAAAAAACTAATAGGAAAGAACAACATTCGTTGCTTTTTATGGCAATGAAGTCATATGCCCTGTCTTCTTTTGTGTTCTCTAGATTAAACTCTTTTAAAGTAGATCAATTAGTTCTAACCTAATCCTTTCTCTTAATATGATATATGCATATTGTTTTAAATTTCTCTACTCTTATATACTATTTATGCATTTGTGTGAAGGTTAGTTCAGCAGTTAGAATCCACAAGAGAGTTGAGTGTAAAAAAAGGAAATAGCTATTTTTGTAACTAAAATCGTGTGAAGTTGAGGCATGCATGCATTACTTTCAAAGATTCCACATATCATAAAGAAGGTAGGAAGAAAAAGACCACTATCTAGCTCTTTCAATAATTGCATCACAAATATATAGCTTTCATATTGGTATAGCTTCCATAAAGAAGGGCACGTGTTGTTGGCTAAGTCATTGCGGTGGAAGAGTCGCAGTGACCGCCTAGAAGTAAAATTTCTATCAGGTGGGTAGAATCCTTTGCAAAAAATTTAAATACGTGATGGAGTATTGTAAGTGAGAGAGTGAACTTGCCGCCGATCTACTGAGATTCAGCCCTTTGTCGCCCCAATTCCATTTTAGTTTATATTACTTTGCTTACCTAGCCTCTATCTAACAAATAAAGTAAACCAATTACTCTAAGTCAATTAAAGTAGCAACATGACAAAGCCAAATTAAAATGCTTTTAACTTTATGGCAGGTGTTAAGTATTCTAGTGACTTTTACGTTTAAATATGTGAAAGTCCTTAAAAGGGTAACTATTTGTGAGAAAATATAAGAGAAAAATATTATTGAATTGTTGTCTACATAATTACATTGACACCCTATTTATAGACACTACAATACAATCCTTTTCGAAGTAGGATTTTGTATACTATTCCTATTTCTACTCATATTCTAACACTCCCCCTCAAGCTGGTGCATACAAGTCATATATACCTAGCTTGTTACAAACGTAATTAATACGAGGACTGGTGAGGGACTTGGTGAAGATATATGCAAGTTGATCACTTGACTTCACAAATTTGTAACAATATCTACCGAGAGTATCTTTTCTCTAACAAAATGACAATCAATCTCTATGTGCTTGGTCCTCTCATGGAACACTGGATTAGATGCAATATGAAGGGCTTCTTGATTACCACATACAAGTTCCATCTTACCTGTTTCTCCAAATTTTAGTTCTCCCAGCAATTGTTTAATCCAAACCAACTCACAGGTTGTTGCAGCCATTGCTCGATACTCTGCTTCGGCGCTAGATCAAGCAACCGCACTCTTTTTCTTACTTTTCCATGACACCAAATTACCACCTACTAAAACACAATATTCGAATGTAGAACGTCTATCAGAGGGTGATCCTGCCCAATCAGCATCGATATATCCAATGATACGCTCTTGGCATCGATCCTCAAAGAGTAGTCCTTTACCTAGAGATGACTTAATATATCGTAAAATACGAACAACTGCATCCCAATGACTATCACAAGGGGAAGTCATAAACTGACTTACAACACTCACGGGAAAAGAGATGTCAGGTCTAGTCACTGTGAGATAATTCAACTTTCCAACCAACCGCCTATTTCTTCTAGGATCACTAAGTGGCTCCCCCTGTCCTGGCAGAAATTTAGCATTTGGTGATATTATACTTACAGGAGATGACTTGTCCGAAATGAATAATTTAAAGAAAAAGTTGGCCTCGGATTTTAAGATTAAAGATTTGGGCCAATTGAAATATTTTCTTAGCATGGATGTAGCGATATCAAAAGAAGGAATTATGATGTCACAAAGGAAGTATGTACTAGATCTTCTAAAAGAGACAAGGATGAGTGGTTGTCATCCAGGTGAAACACTTATTGATTCGACTATAAAATTCGTAAATAAAGGAGAAAATTTAGTTGACCACAATCAATATCAAAGACTAGTGAGGAAGTTGATCTACTTGTCACATACTCGACCTGATATAGCTTTTGTTGTAAGCTTAGTCAGTCAATTTATGCACTTTCCAAAGGAAGAGCACCAAGAAGCGGGCTTAAGGATCCTAAAATATCTTAAAATATCTCCAGGAAAAAGATTGTTTTTCGGAAAAAGATTGTTTTTCAGAAAAAGTCAACATGAAGGCATTGAAAGCTTTACAGATGCAGATAGGGCAGGTTCTACTGCTAATAGGAGGTCTACATCTGGATATTGCACATTTATCTGGGGAAATATTGTGACCTGGAGGAGTAAAAAGCAGAATGTTATAGCCCGAAGCAGTGCTGAAGCTGAATACCGATCTATGGCCATGTAATTTGTGAAATGATTTGGCTCAAGAAGATGATGGAAGGACTCAAAAAAGTGTTTGGTTTACCAATGAAGTTGTACTGTGACAATAAAGCGGCTTAGTATTGCTCATAATCCAGTTCAACATGGTAGAACAAAATATGTTGAAGTGGATAGGCACTTCATAAAAGAGTAGATTGAAGAAAGAAGTGTGGGCATGCCTTTTGTCCCACCAAATTAGCAAATTGCAGATATTTTCACAAAAGGCTTGTTTAAATCAAAATTTGAAATTGTTGAAAACAAGTTAGGCATGACAGATATTTACATGCCAACTTGAGGGGGGGTGTTGATTTGTGAATATTTAAGATTTGATTTTGTAGGATCTCAGATTTGCTATAAATAGTTTAGGTAATTTGATCAAATAAGATCATATCTTGATTCTCATATTTGCTAAAATCAAGGGATTTGATTTTCTGTGTGTTTGCTTTCCTGTACTATAAATTTGTAGCTCTCAGATGAATAAAATGTATACTTTTGGTACCAATCTCACATGTTCTATTGAGATCTTGGTCACAAAATATTTGTTTGGCTCAATGCCTTCCACTGTAGTCATGATCAAGTTCTAGACTCTGTTTTTTACCCATGTTCACCTATGTATTCTCTTTCTCCTTATGTCTCTTGTGTTCTGTTCATAACTATGTTTCACGTGTTTTATTCATAACCTCATGCACCTTTGTCAGTGTCTCACATTGGCGTGAATTCGGGATGTTTCCCTCTTTACATTGAAGCCTTTTTTCAACAACCATTCATAAATGTTTTATTCCTTACTTAGTAATGTTTGATAGATTGAGATAGGCAAAGTTCTTTAGGAAGGTAGATTTGCGCGAAGGATATTCCCAAGTGCGCATGACCAAACGAAATGTGTGCAAAAGCTATTGACTTTCCCTTCCCCCAATTCACGGTTAGTTGGGAATGAGACTGGAACTCGATTTCATTTATGACTCCCCCACGAAAATTCAATAGGAAACAAGGCTCTTGGTCCACCCTTCACTCACGGGTAGTCGGGAATGAGACTTGGAATTTGATTTGATTTATGACTTTTGACAAGAAAATTCACAAGAAGATCAAAGCATCGACTACATCGACTTTCTCATAGTTCTCTAGCAAAGGTAAATGGATCAAGAAAAGTTCTTTCTCAAAATCAACCTGAAGAGTTGCCCAACTTTCTCGAAGGTTAAGTACATTACTTTACAATCTCCTTGTAAGTCCGGCACGATTATTAAAGGGCTTGTTCGGGAAAGACTTTTTAATTAATAGGGTAGTAATTACATAGTATAGTAATTAAAATGACACGTTTGTTTTTCATAACGTAATTGAAGTGTAATTCCCAATGTCATATTTGGTTGCACAAGCGTAATTACATAGTTTGATCTTATTTCAAAAAATCTAATAATAAAACTTAAATAATTATGTCGATTTTGTAGATCAAGGCTTTCAATGACTCTTGAATTGGTGATTTCCCACCAGGTAATAACACAGTACATATTAGCATATTGCTAATGATAGACTCCTTCTTTGACTATTGAATAGATGAGCGTGACACATGCCATAATCAAAACGAAAAAAAGAGAACAAATTGAGACGAACAACAATAACTGAAATTGTCACTTTATTTTTTCAAATGAATATGTAAATAAGCTTTAATGTGTGACAAATATATATATATATAAAAAATATTAAAAAAGAAGGAAGAAAGAAGTTGAAAAATCAACTGGTAATTACAACATACCCACCCAGTGAAATCCCGCACAGTGGGATCTGGGAAGGATAGATCGCAGACAGACCTTACCTCTAAGTCCAAGCAATAGAGAGGCCAATCGGTAATTACACCATAATTCCAAGCAGTAGAGAGGCCAACCGGTAATTACACCTTGTAATAACCACCAACTCTTTGCTCCACCATCAGAACTAGAGTGTAATTGCTCCCCTCAATTGCACTCAATTCCATGGGACCACGTAATTACTTGTTGGACAAATATGTCCAACTATACAATTACATCTAGAATAAGAAATCCAATAGGGACTCAGAGGAGGTAAAACGCAATAGCTTGAGTTGACCCTTTAATGAAGACCGATTTGGCAATATCAGAAATAGATTCATTCGAGTCCAAAGCAAGGTGGAGCTTTCCAAGCAGGCCTTAAAGAGTCTGAAATGAATTCCAACAAAGTTGCTCCGAAGGAAAATGCTTCCCTTTAAAATGTTTTCTTGGAAAACATGTTAAAAATACTATCTTAAAAGTATTTTTATGTAACTTAACACTAGAGGTGGGATGGTGTGGAAAGTGGGGCTTTGAGTGTGACATAGGGTAGGATGGTCAACGGTGGGGGTTGGGGGTGGGTGAGAAGGCAAGAGACAATGCACTTGAACTATGGCTTATGGAACTTATGTTTGCCACGTCCATTAAGGAAATCATTTTCCGCATTTTTAAGGAACTTGCTTCCTAGAGAAACATTTTGACCTACCAAATATGAAAAATTGAAAAACATTTTCTCCATACCAAACACACCCTCAGTTATTAATGTTCTACTAAAAATTTGCACATTTACTTGGTGATTTATATTTATTAGTCTTTGATGGCAATGATTAGTATTGTATCTCCAAGCCGAAGTAATATCTCTTACAACACTTCTAGACTAAGGATCTAAGCAGATTGAGGCACTTCAAGGTATTGAGATCACCCAGTTCAAATTAGATATTGTCAAGAAGTAAAAAGTTTAATACCAAACATAAAATGTAAGAGCTCTCACAAGTTAATGCTAACTAGCAGACGTGAAATCAAGAAGAAAGCTTTGGATGGGCAAAAATTGAATTTTTCAATATTGAGTGTACAATGGGATTCAAAGACGTTAATATATGCATATCATCAACTGGCGTACATCCTTCATGAGGGCAATGACAAATAAAATAATTCAAGCAATACCTCCTCCGAGATCAATTGACAAATTTTTCTGACCAGTCGTATTAATTTGCAGACTGCACATGTCAAATAATTGTGGAAAAGCTTTATTGAAGAAGTCTGGATTATCGAACGCCTTTAAAACCTGAAAGGGGAGATGAATAAAGGAAATAAAATTTTATGCCATGAAACATGAAGAAGCTACTAAAATGTTAAACCAAATGATCAAATATTAAACTATACAATAAAGAGCAGAAACTATACAAGCATAAAGTAAATTATTTTCTACCCAGATTATTTCATAGTGTATATGGAAAGCAAGCAACGGAGCAAAGATGAACCGTAAGACAACATATGTACTAAATCCATCTATGTTGCGTAACTTATATCCCAAAGAGCACTTGATTTGCTGTAACTTTCAGTACAGCAGTATAATGTTAGTTCCTTGCCTGTTCAATTATAGCATGCAAACAGCTATGCCTCAATCCAAACAATTTGGTGTTGACTGTATGAATCCTCAACAACCATTTGACTAGATTTAACTATACCATATGACACAAAATTACCTCTAGGAAGAAAACTCTTTCTGAAAACATTATCTGGAATTTCTGATTGTATAGCAAGGAGTCCTGGAGACACGGTTCCAGTTTGCCAAAAAGCAGTGCTCCAGCTTAAAAACACATGCAAGTGTTCTATTTGATTGACCTATATCTATCCGGCTATCCACTTCTTGCAACACATAATTTTGATTCTTCAGCCCTTTGGTGGAAAATCTTGAACATTCTTGACATAAGTTAAGGTTTTTGAGCATTCTTCAACTATTGGGGGTCTTTTTACCTGGAAGAGGGCAAGTGTTCTATTTGATTGACAGCTTTACTTTTAGATCCAGCTATATCTATCTGGTTATCCATTTCTTGCAACTTCTGAGAATGATTCAACTATTGGGGTTCTTCTACAGAATATACCTATGCCATGTGAGCACCGCATCATGCATGCCAGTACCTTTTCAATGCCCCCTTCCCAGTACAATCATGTTTCTATATTTACATTATCTAAGCATATTTAAATGGATTATGAAAGAAGCTAAAAGATTGGATCTTCAAAATCCTAAACTACCAGTGTTGAATGTGTTTGAATGACGTGATACTATTCAACAATGAATGTTTATGTCCTTTCATTTCAGGGTTGTTGGTTTATGTGATAAGGGATAACCACCCAGGATAAGATATATGATCATTTTGTAGACTTTTGGGCAGTTGAGGAGTAACCTCCGGTCCCTTATTTATTTTTGGTGCACCGATGTAGTGCCAGGTTAGAGAACCATGACGTGTTTTAGGTTCTTTACTTTTTGGTATACTGCTTGTATATGGCTGATTTTGGCCCTGTGATTAATGAAATTGTTTACCTGATCAAAAAAAAAAAAAAAGATACATGATCGTTTTATCTTGCATTTGGTTAAGCTTTTGCTTCCAGGTTTAGCAAGAATTGTAATATTTTTCTACCACACTGAATGTGGGAAAACAACCCCAGGATAAAACACTAAAATGACAAAGATGCTTTTCTCCAAAGCTCTCACAACCCAAAATTCCATCTACTTCCCAAGGGTGTGGCCTGGTAGTCAATGAAGTGGGACGAGAACCATGAGGTCTCAAGTTCAAACCCCAACAGAACCCCAACAGAGACAAAAACACTGGGTGACTTCCTTCCATCCATCTTAGCCTGAGAGGACAGAGTTAACTGGTACCAATTGCAGGAATGCACGCATGCTGGCCCAAACACCAAGATTGTAAAAAAGTAGATGAAAATATTTCATAGACAGAAAATTATTCACTTAACTGCTGCATGAATAAAGGTGCTCAAACAACTAGAGTGCATATTTACCTGCTCAAGACAGGAGAAAGCTGCTTCACGATACTTCTTCGTTTTCTTTGTGCATGCAGATAAAATAAGACTCAAAATGGTATCTGGAGCATCAGGATCAGCAGCAGAAATTGCTTTATGACACGACATACAGAGTGCAGATAACGCACACAGTACTGCATCCTTTCCCTGGATCATGTTAAAGCATTTTTCTGTTAAACTAATCACTATCACACAATTAAACAATAAACAAGAGATTCTTTACAGTCTTAAGTAAAAGGATCCAGGTGATAAATTAAGCATTCATCGATTGAAAACACCCCAAAACAATCGAGTTCGACTTGATTTTTGATCTCTTGCAAACCAACCTTGAATCTACTTCAATAATATACTGTAATATGAAGTAACAACAACATACCCAGTGTAATCTCACAAGTGTGGCCTGAAGAGGGTGGGGTGTACGGTGACCTTACCCCTACCTTTGTAGGGTAGAGGTTGTTTCCAATAAACCTTTGGCTTAAGAAAAAAATTTTCAGAAATGTTGAAAATGCAAGAGATAAAAAGGCTATGATGGAAATATTGAAGACAAAGTATTGACATCAAAAATGGTAAAGATAACCAAAGCACAAGAAACAACACTAGTAATACAATGGATGAATAAGATAATGCTAGCATAAAAGTGACGATACAGGTAACGGAGCAAGGGAGCAGATAGGTGCTCCAAACTAGAACCATGCTCTACCACTGAAAAGAGAGAATCACTTGACTAGCTGCTAACTGTCATCACTTGACTAGCTGCTAACTGTCTACCCCAATCCTTGACATCCATGATCTCTATGTTTTTTTCTTTTTGATAACTGTGTTCTCTTATGTTGTCTAATTACCTCTGAATTCTTCCTCGGACTACCTCTGCCTCTCCTCAGACCTTTCACTACCAACATCTCACACCTCTTCACTACCTCTTCACTGGAGCATCTATGTTCCTCCTCTTCACGTGCCCAAACCATTTCAGCCTCGTTGCCTGCGTCTTATCCACCATGGAGGCCACTCCCCCCTTGCCACTATATCTTCATTCATAATCTTGTCTCTCCAAGAATGCCCACATATCCATACAAGCATCCTCATTTATACAACCTTCATCTTCTGAATGTGTGGATTTTTGATTTGCCAACACTCAACCCCTATACAACGATGTCAATTTAACAACCACTCTATAGAACTTACCTTTAAGTATTGGTAACACATTCTTATCATATAGGATAACAAATGTGAAGCTCTATTTCATCCACCCGCTCCAATACGATGTGCGGCTTCCTCGTCGATCTTCCCATTTCCTTGGATTATAAATCAAGATACTTGAAGCTTCTTCTTTGGGGATGTCTTCAGTATCAATCCTCACTTCCCTAACCACCTCTTGTGACATATTACTAAACTTGCACTCCATTTACTCTATTTTAGTCTTGCTCAGCCTAAAAGCCTAAAGCCTTTGGAATCTAGGATCTACCTCCAGACCTCCCGTTTATCAAAAAATCTGCAGCGCATGTCTTGTCAATCAATATTATATTATCTACAAATAACATACACCATGAGACATCGCCTTGAAAATGCCACATACTTATCTGTCACTAAGGCAAATAGAAATGAGCTAAAAGTTGATCTATGGTGCAACCACATCACAATTGAGAAGTTTTCTGAGCCTCCCACTATTCTTACTTGGATCTTGGCTCGAATGTACATGTCCCTTTTCGTTCTAATGTATGTCAGGGGTACACCTCTAAACTCCAACTCCAAGAACCTCTGTAGAACCTCTTGTGGGACCTTGTTATATGTCTTTTCTAGGTCAATGAACACCATATGAATGGCTTTTGTTGTAGATCACCTGGCATGAATCCAAATTGGTTCTCCAAAATACACATATCCTTCCTCATCTTCATCTCTACCACTCCCTAAACTTTTATAGTGTGACTTAGTAGCTTGATTCTCTATAGTTATTACAGTTTTGGATCTAACCCTAGTTTGTGTACAACGAAACACTCTACCCCCATTCTTTGAGCATTTTAGCCATCTTAATAATGACGTTAATCAACCCATTAGCCACTCCATACATACTTGCCAACGCTCTTCCAAAGTGGACTTCCACTTAGATCTCGCTTGGGCAGGTCACTCTTCCCCTTCTCATCTTATAAATTTCCCCTTTAACCTCCTTAAACTTTATACACCTACGATACCCAAAATGTCAACGCATCTTGGAGTGCTTTATATCACCTAACACATACTCCTATCCTCCTCAACATTTAAGAGTTTATAGAAGCACGTAAATCATCGTCTAATGTGTGCCTCTTCTACCTATATTTTGTCATCCTCATCTTTGATGCACTTCTATGTTGCTCACGCCAAAAGTAGTGTATTTTTGGAGAGTCCGACATGGGTGTGACATCAAAAGTGAAGAGTTTGCGCAACTTAGATGCACTTCACTTGGTCTAGGTCGTGATCCTTCCCCTCTCTCGCCTTGGCAAGCCTATAGAACTTCTTATCCCTGTCTTTGTTCTCTAATTCTCCATATGAGAGTTCAAATGTTGTCATCTTTGTCTTCGAAGCTGCTAATTTCGCTTCATCTTTCATCGTCCTATACCGCTCCTAGTTTGTCCTTTTTTCCACCTCATCTGTACTCTCCGCTATATAAACAACCTTCTTGGCTTCCACTTACTCGTGGACCTCACATTCCACCACCAATCCCCTCTTTGTCCACCAAAGTTACCCTTCGAGGCCCCTAACACCTCTCTAGCTACTTACTTATTACAGTTAGCTAGCGTTTGTCCATAGATTTCCAAATATTTTTGGAAAGTAATATTTGGGTGAAATTTCACCTTGTGTTTGGCCATAATATTTGGGAAACTTATTTCACTTTTTTAAGAAATATGATTTATACCCATAAGTTTTACAAATTATTAAAACTAACCATAAATTTGTATTAGCAGAATTAAGAAATATGCCTAACATTTTCTTAGGAGTTGAGAAACAGAAGAAAACCAAGTATACTAAAATTTCATTTGTATAAGTTGTATTGTTATTTACATGCACACGTCTGCTGAGAAAATATATTTCTATATTATATCTGTGTAAAGCAGTCACGATACTAATACAATATCCACCTATATATACATAGCAAGATATAAGTTGTATTGTTACGTACATGCACATGTTAGTTGGGGTCAATAAATAGTGAGCATTTTATAAAAGATAAAAACTTTGGTGTAAAATTTGAGCTTTTAAAAGTTCTCAAATAATGAAATTTGACCCAAATACTAGTTTTATTAGTCAAGAATTTGGATTATTTTCCAAATAAAGACAAATTGTATGGCTAGACATTATTTGCCAAGCTTTTTCCCAAATTTTACTTGGGAAATCTATGGCCAAACTGGTCCTTAGTTGTCCTATTCCATATATTTTCTGCGCCCCAACTACTGTAATATAACGTATTACACACTATTTTCTTATTGAAATTCACCGTCATATTCAATATCAACCGGATTTAAACAAAAAATAATCATAATACTGCTATTCATTTATGAACTGAATTTCAGTATCATCAAAAAATAACAGGGGATCATAATTGAAAAATCACGCTTAGATGAAGTTCCTCTCAATTAGAATTCTTTTACACTCTGATTTAGATGACTACAAAAACCAATAGAGCAAAAGGATTACAAAACTGTCATTTTGGAAGTATATGATCACTAATACATATTAGTATATTTACATTACATATATATACATGCACACAAGAAGCACACATACAAACAGATTGATGTTAAACAAAGCATGATGTAGTGATCATGAGTAACAAACGAACACTTTCACAAGATGTTGTGAAACAGCATAATACTTAATTTTGCAGCATTTTACGTGACAGTTGTTTGTTTGGAAACAGAATTTAAGACATAATTTAAACTGTGTATCATATAGTGGCAATTAAAACAAAACATGTTGCATATTTCTCCTCTACTTTATTTTTATGTGACTTTGTTTGATTGAACAGACTTTAAGACATTAAATGAATTTTGTATAATATACAACAACAACAACAACAAACCCAGTGTATTCCCAC